>NW_008237619.1:5268150-5273243 GCF_000691975.1 Corvus brachyrhynchos
AGCAATAGCAACAATGTCATGCTTTGAACAGAAAAGCCAAACTTAGTTTTAGCTTCTCTGTGTTGGCCAGCAACAAGTGAAGAAAACGCCAGAGTCCCAGGAAGAGGAAAAACTGGTTTACTTCTGCCACCTAAAATGAACCACCAGCTATGAACACTGGTCTTGCAAAGTCTGCATGTCATCACTGTCCTTCTTTTAAGGCCACATTTACCACAAATCATAGAATAGTTTGTCTTTGAAGGGAACTTAAAGATCATCTAGTTCCAATTCCCTCTGCCGTAGGCTGGGACACCTTCCGCTACCCTAGAGCCCCATCTAACATGGCCATGACCAATTCCAGGGAATCCACAGCTTCCCTGTATAGCCTGTTCCAGTGCCCCACCACCCTCACAGGAGAGAGTTTCTTCTGCAATCTGACATAGGAGTAAGCTATCCAAAGGACACCAGGAGTCCCACATTTCTCAGAAGGCCATTTCTCTGTGGCATATAGAAAACACCCACGTCCAGTACATCCCCTTAGCAGACCACACCCCTAAAATAGTGTAGCTGTGTGCATAGAGCTGTCCCCTGCAAGCAGGCAGCACACTGGATTGAAAGCCCGATAGCATGGTTTGAGTGCCCAGGCTGCTGCTAGAAGACACGACTGTGAAGATGTTTGGCTTGTTTACCTGTGTCACAGTTCCTGAATCTGGTTTATTCTCTTGGAAAATGTTTTGAGATGCTCTGCAACTCTCAGCCTCCTGCTAACGCCAGCCATCAGTTTACCATTTGACATGCCACATTAAGCCTACAGTAAGCATTACAGGGGTCACCAGGATGAGTTATTATTAATACCATCTCATTATTAGTGCTGAAATTATTGGCAGCTTCTCCATTTTTCACTAGTGCCTGTTTGCTTTGTTCCTGCTATTGATGGGCAGAATGGATTAGACTACAGAAGCTTTGCATCCAGCTCAAGTGATACTCTCTCGCAGACAGAGAGTTTGATTTTCCCTTTTTTACTCAGAAAAAATTATAAGCTTGAGCCTCATCAAATCACACTCATCCTTACATTTACTATGTGAAGATGGAAGTTAATTATTGCTCCAGAGCAGTTAGATACTTCACTGTAGTATATCTGTTGTGTAAAAAGTCCATTTCCTGGTGGCTTTCATTTAAAAAAAAACCAACACCTTAGAATGGTAAAGAGCCAGAGTACCATGAGATTTCACTAAAACCTACTTGCAAATAAGTATTCTTTACTTTTTAAGTAAAGACTACGGAATCACCTTACAATTTATTTTTATATTCTGAGAAAGCTGATCAATGTAGTTCTTTCAAACTTGAATACTCAGGAAGGTGTGTTTTACAAGCTACTTATATTTTAAACAGTCAGGAACATCATGGAATATCCTGACCAAGTAACAGGTTATTTTTCCCTCCCACTCCCAAAAAAGATAAATTCAGACTTACTTTTTGTGAAGTTGCTGAAATCACTTCCTTCTCCCTCTTTGGTTTTTACCCCTCCCTCAGCTATAGAGCAGTACACCAGAAAATATGCTTGCATTAAAACAAAATCCGCCTTCTATTCAATGAATTTTTACAAATTAAATATTTTTCTCCTAATATGCCAGGCCTCTGTACCTTTAGTCTGCATTGTGATACTACGTGTCTTCATTATAATTCACAATATTTCCATGTGAAAAGGCCAATTTGTGATCAGACAAGTGTCCATTAGCCTTCGTTCAAAACCACTGCCATAGCGATAATTTTTTTATTGGACCTGTAAAACCTGCTGTTTCTGGCCCTCCTATTCCTTCAGTCCAAGCAGACATCCTCTCTTCTGTTCTGTAACACACCCAGTGGTCATTAAAGTTCCATTTGAAAAGAATTAAAAAGGACTATAATTTTTATGCGATTAAATCGGACCAATTATTTCTTGAAGCCACAAGCGTATAATTTCCTATAAGCACTGAAGAAAAATCAATATCCCAAGTTCATAAATTATTTATTACTCCATCAGGGTGCCATTTGTTAACATAACAGAAGGACACCATTCTGGACCTGAACAAGAACTGAAGCTTTCATTCATATAGATAAAAGGGATGCACACCAAAAAAAACAGTGAACTTAAAGAATAGTCCAAATACCAGAAGTACTCCCAACTTCCTATGCCCCTGCTCCCTGAAGACAGTGATTTCTCAACAAGAAGTGCTAGCAAATAAAATATCTCTATATTAATAAAATGTTGCACATGGTTCATGTCAGAGGTGACATTTAACTATTTTGGTGGGTTTCTTGCTAATTTTGAAATGGGTTCCATGTACAACCTACAATTACAATTAGTGCTTATGGAACCAAGTTTCTGAATGCTGGAAGCAGTGTACAATGTGACTTCAAAGTGTTTAAGGAGAAAAAAACCATAATATTTCTCTACTTTTTTGTGTCAGTTTTCTTAATGTCATGAAATATGTAGCAGTATATACCGTTTATCTACAAATTTGTTTTGTTGGTTGCTTGGTTTTTTTAAACCTAGGGTCCTCAGAGTAGGTTTTCTCAGCTTCCATCACAGTCCACAGCATTGTCACTGCTCAACACTCACGTGGCTCTTTTCATCTTTATATGTAACAGCAATGAGATTTTGCAACCACTATACACATTAACATCTATTTCCATTTAAGCAGAAGAAGAAGCAGCTGAAGTACTCAGAAAACTCAGGGATTCATGCAAGGCAAAATGCTCGCTTCTTGAAAAAAGCATTTGAAGCGTTAGAGAAGAATCACAGACACCCATTATTGAAGGAGCACAGGGGTGTCACTACCCCTACAGCAGTACCTGGCCATGAAAGCACAATGGGATCATGATCTAGCAGGGTCAGCTCCCCTTTCTGTCCTCCTGACGTAGAAAAATTAAACAATACATAGTGTATTCTGTATACATCTTTGTGATGTGACCTGGGAATAAGAGTGCCTGTCTGAAAGTTGCCATGCTGCTTCCCAAAAAAAACAAGGAGGTTTAGTTCAGTGTTATTAGGTCGAACACTTATTTTTCCTGTGAAAGCCTATTCTGACCAAAGTCGAAAGCAGTTTTGCTCACACACTGCTGCACCTACATGTCTCTTGCTGATTTCAGAGTTAAAAACCAGCATGTCCAGAGGGGATACAATACTTTAAGTTGTAGGATTTTATTTGAAATACTGCTTCTTGAAGTGTGGAAACAAATTTTCCATTAACCTAAACACATGCACTTCACTTCATCATCCCAAACCTGGGAACACAGCTTGTAGAATGACATGATCTACTGAATTTCATGTTTACTTCTCAACCACCAAAGCTCTCTGGATCCACTAATTCACAAGGTACACATGATCTTAGAGACCTTTCACTTTTCTTCAAAAACCAATCAACTAAAAGAACAGGGACAGTTCCTCCTCCTTCCCATACTGTAAAGGTCTTCAGTCAACTGAAAGGGGAAGTTTAACACATTAATCTCAAATCAAATATTAAAAAGATTCTCAATGTACAGATTTTTTGCTTACCTGAAAACCATATCTATAATCACATTTTCTATTCATTCACTTTTGATCAGATTCAAAACTGTTGTCTATGTTTCAGTAAAATTGACAAAGGAATAAGAGATCCAGGCACTGTTTATTTCTTCAACATAGTGGAAAACTCTTCAGGAGGCACCTTAGTCCTGATCTTGGTAAAGGCAGGATAAGGGCTGTAAGACACTGGCAAATCTGAACATAAGATTTCTTAACAGGGCAGAGAAAGGGAAGGAGAAAGGGAAGGAGAAAGGATTTTCGGGCTTTTTTTTTTTTTTTTTTACAAAACAACTTCTTACACCAAATTATACTGATCTGAGAAATTGAAAACAAAGTGGAAAAAGTTCCCTAGATATTCTGTTCCCTCACAGCATGATATCAAGGTCCAGGATCATGCCAAACAGATTAATTTTGGAGCACAATTCAATTTCTGGACATAGGAAAGACTTTCTTAAAAAACCTTCAATACACAGAAGAAAAGGTTTATCTAGTAAAAGCTCATAGCAGACCATTTTTTCCAGGGCTAACTCTTCATTTTGTTTGGGATTCCAAGCAAAATTCCAGAGTAGAATTTACCAGCCATGACCAACTAATTCAGAGGTACAAGTCTGAGCCATGTCTGTGCTGCCAAGCCATGCCAGCTCCTGTTGTGGAGCAATATAGCACAGAGCAAGGCAGGAGCCTGAACCAGCTGTTACAGACACAATGGGCAGTGCAGCAAGGGAGCAGAGCTTTTCAGGGCACAGCTCTAGTAAATATCAGCATTCTCCAACCCGGAATATGTTTTGAGTTTTGTACACCAAGAAGTATGAGTCAGCTTAGCTCAGCCAGAGTGCAGACTGAAAGCTTAAGCAAGGATTTATGTACAAAGTCAGACCCTGTTGGACAGGATCAATTCAAACAGAGAAAAGAAAAAGAGCAAAAAGCCTTTTAGGCAACACTTGAAGGAGGATGACCTTCTGGGACCCTGCTGATTACTTACATGATTTCTTGCCAAGAAACAAGTGCTACACTGCTCTCCAGCCAGCATTAATGATCCCTGCACATTGGCAAATTTACTTCCAGCCCCAGGCTCAGCTGCAGTTACTGAATATGGTGACAAACTACTCTGAAAAATGTGGTGTGTGACACATTAAAAAAGGAAAAGAAAATCAGTCCTTTTCAAATTTGGAAGTTTCTTTTCATTTCATTTTGAAGATACAGAACTGCAAGTAGTCTGCTTTTTTAAATAATTTTCATCTTTACCACTGGGCCTGCTAGCTTAGAGCTGAATATAAGCTAAAATCTCTTAACTATACCCTGATCCAGCAAAGCAGGTCAGCACAAGTATAAAGCAGTGAATGACACAAAACTTAATTATACCAATCATTCCAATCAAAGAAGGAGCCTCCAGGGGCTTAATCCAGGTTGGAGCTTTTTGATTTTGTTTTTACTTCTGCCCTCCTTACTCTCCCTCCAAAGTGTTAGATTCTTGCACAGGTAGCTTAAGACTCAGTGCATCTTGACATGGATTTTTAGGGGTTTCATAAATAATTGAGAAATAAAACAAGTTTTCCTCTGGTCTTTA
>NW_008237619.1:5273311-5312627 GCF_000691975.1 Corvus brachyrhynchos
CTGGACCCTTTCTAACAGGTCCTGGGGACCCCAGAGCTGGATGGCTTGGCTACATCAGCCTTTAGTACCCTGAAGGGATGTATGGCATTAGGCCCCATAGACCTGTGCCTATTCAGCTTCATCAAGTGGTCCCAAACCTGCTCTTCATTTATAGTGGGAGGGAATTCCCTCACACCCACTCAGAGGATCAGAGACTTGAGGAAAGTCTGACTGCCAGTGAAGACGGAGGCAAAGAACTTACTCGGCCTTCTACATATGTTACACCAGTTCACCTTTTTTGTTTATTGGGGAGGAGGGAAGAGTGGGGGATTACACTCTTCTTGACCTTTTTTTTCCTGACATATGTACTTATAGAATCCCTTATTATTCTCCACATCCCTTGCCAAGTCCTGCTCCAGTTTTGCCTTGGCTTTCCTGACTCTATCCCTGCAATTTGAACTGTATCCCTGTGCTCTCCCCAGGTCACCTATCCCTGCTTCCCTTGGCTCTGCATTTGCTCCTTTCTATTCAGTCTGAGAGTCAGATCCTTGCTCACTCATCTCAATTTCCAGCCTGCTTTGCTCAATTTCCTACACCCTGGGATAGAAAACTCTTGACTCAGAAAAGTGGCCTTAAAGAGATGTCAGCGCTGGTCAGCCCCTCTGTCCTTAGGGACAGCTACCCAAGAGATCTAATTCACTCAGCCCCTAAACAGCTGGAATTTCTCCCTTTCAGTGTTCAGGTTCTTGACTTTGCTCCTAGAGATCACAAACTCAATTAGAGCAAGGTGGCTACTGCCCAGTCTGCCACCAGTCTTAACTCCTTTAATGAGCTTATCCACATTGGTAAGCTCCAGGTCCAGCAACTCCTCACCTCTGGTTGCTTTGTCCAATACCTGGGCCAAGAAACTGTCCTCTACACATGGAAGGAGTCCCATGGACTGCTTGCAGCCAGATGTATCGCTTTCCCAGGAGATGTCTGGGTGGTTGGAGTTCCCTGCAGCTGAGGATTTAGTTAGCTCTCTCAGCCTTCAGGAGACCTGTTTTGGTGTAGGCTTTCAGGAAGGCTGGGTCCCTTCTGTCTGGGTTTCAGCCTCAGCCAGGCACTTGTGAAGGGTAGACACTATCTTTGTTGCCAAAACTAGGCTGCTTCTTGCTGACCTGTTGAGAGAATGGAGTGACCCCTCCTCTGAGCCCTTCCTCACTAACAAACATGCAAACTGATGCACCACATCCTGTTTGCCATTCTCTGGGTGTCTCTGGTGTCCACTGATGGTAATAAAGAAACCTAAGGTAATGAGCAGGAAGAGAAAATAAACTACTGAATTGAAATTAAAGAGAGAGCAAATTATTTTGAAGCAAAAAGATGGGTGTGAGCTGGGCACCTGCTGCTTTTTTCTTCCAGCAGAAATTAATGAAGCGTAGTACCAGACAGGGATAAGATAAAAGTAACTCCCCTTCCCTCCAAATAACAGTAACTAGTCTCTCGCTTTATGCTGCAAACGTGTTATTTGTGCAGTGTTTTTTATTTTAAAAGATTTAAGTGATTTGAGGAAGAGAGGTAATTTTAAGACTAGCCAGAACCTAGCAGGATCCTGCAGGGACAACACTCAAATTTATTCTGAAAGTGTTTACTTCCCTACTACCTACATTTTAACAAAATTTTATCCATAAGCTGAGTTTTATTACAAGGAAAAAAAAAAACAAACAAAAAAAAAACAAAAACCAACCAAGACTACTTATTAACAATAATTCATTCATTGCAACTCAGTGATTTGCTATTCACATTTATGTTTGTGCCAGGCATCCTGGGCAGTGTCTGAAAACCTCAAATCTTACAAGTTTTAATAGAACTCTATTCAAAATATTTTTGTTCCTTAGCTGGGAATGGGAATACAAAGAGGGAGAGCAATATTTAAAACCGTAGTGCACAGCTTGGATGGCCCAAGCAAGCTGCGTCATGAAGAGCTAGTGTGTGCTAAGCCTTACTCCATGTGGTAAGGACTTCTAGATAAATGCATCCAAATAAAAGGCACCAAAAAGTGACCCTCAACATATTCCAGCCACAATGAGAAAAAAGCTTGAAGACCTTATGCAAACCAATCAAATCTGGTGTTTACCTTTGTGCTTACAAAGATTAGAAACACACACATGCAATGCAGTCTCACTGAAAAAACTCACAGAAATATTAGTAAATCACAAAAGAACACCTCTAGAGCAGGCCTCCTGCAGGGTTTGACTTCAACAGGGACATTTGGGAGACACTGGCAGAAGTGGAACCTTTATCCGATCTATCATGCTACAGTCGATGCAGTCATACAGATTTTGGTATCCTCAGTGCTCATATTTAGTCAAAGCTTGTTGACTCATCAGTAGACTCATCTCAACAGTTTCTGCCACAGGGAGGGAATTTGGGGCTGGACTAACCACCTCTGATGACACAGGGTTACACAAAAAGATGGAGTCAAACTTACTAAAAACAAAAAATAATACAGTAAGAGGATAAGGCTATGCTGCAGTGGATCCACCATCAGTTTCCTGCATGATCTTTCTTAAGTAATTCACTTTCCCTGTGCCTCATTCCATCTCCAAAAACATGAGAATTAACAAATACTGGAAGCTACTCAGATATCACAAGGGGTCAGGCAGCTACAAAGCTCAAAACAGCATTTGAGATAAGTATGAAAAGATTTTGAAGCAGTGAGGCCAACTACACAATTTCCATCTAAACCCACACTGGAAACACCTTGTTCCTAGAAATACATGGCCAAAAACACTTGAAGTTAAACTTGTGTCTGCTGGAATACATCTCATGGTTTCTCTGGTTGCCTTTTCTTTTAAAGACTCAAGATTTGCTTAAAAAGCCATCAGAAAACAAGAACAAACAATAGACCCACTTTCTCAAGTTTATAAATACAAAAAAATCTCAAAAATTATGACTCAGTTGTGGATACAAAAATGCTGCTAGCAAGAATTTTCTTGCTGTTTTCTAAGCCCATGAGAGACTTTTCTCTCTCACAGAAGAGGTAGCAGAGTTATGTAAACAACCAAACACCTGCAGCCCTGAAAAGTCTTGTTTATGGTATAGTAGGAAAATATTTTGACAATGGATGTTTTAGGATTTTAGCCAATCACCCCCAAGGCGTGGCTGATCCTTGTCCAATTAGACCATGAAGAAGAAAGTCTATAAAAGAGTTTGTTAAATAATTAAATAAATCAATCTTGCTGCACAATTCCTGCCTGCTGGATCTTCTCTCCTCCTCCCTACGGCTGTGGGACACGGTGATATACCCTAGGGAACGGTAATACTCAGTGACTAATACCTAAAGGTTCTTACAAGAACATTATTTTCAGCAAGTAGGACTGGAAGCTTTTAGTTATCACAGCAACATTCGAGTTAAAAAATGGAGCACAAAAAGAGACATGTTCTGACATTCACACCAATGTACAGGAAGTAAAGGGTCCAGAGTAAATAAGGAAGCCAAAAAAATCAAACAGTTGAAATTGAAATCTACTAACAACAGGAAATGCGGATAAAACCACAAGATCAGTGAAGTGAGAATTGCCAAGTGATTCCTCTCAGGGAATCAAGTAACTGATTGATCACCGGTATTTTAATCTACTCTATTTTAGTTACAATTCAATCAAATGTATGATTCAAAGCGGAAAAGCAGGCATCTTGAAGGAAGCAATCTATACGAGCATAATAGATGTGGATAATTTTTATAAAAAATAAATCAAGGTAGAGGTGCCTGTGGGCTTGATTTAATTGCAGAGGGAGAAGAGTGACCGTTTTCTGGCAGAGAACTTTGACGTGCTTGCAGAAGAACTCATGTTTTTAAAATTATCATCTGCATCATGAAAAGGGCAACAGCTGCACAGCACTAACTTGACATGCAAATTCCTGCCTTTATTCAGTCCACGTATGCACATGCTGATAAGAGATTTAAGCAGAAAAATATTCCTTTTGCATCATGATATGTAGAAAGGATATAGTTGTTTGCTCTGAAAAAAGCTGCCTAATACCAAGAAAAACATGCTATTTCACAAGCAAGCATCAAAATGCTGGGATTTTCAGTGCTGTTTTAACTTTATGAATAAAAAGACCACTGATGGGTATGAGCTGACCATAAGCTGACAGACATGGTGAGAGCAAAATTTCTGAAAAGCCATAATATACACAAATGTAGGAAGGAGCAGCTAGTTTTAATATTTCATTGTAAAGAGAGAAATCCAGGCAAATTTAGTGGTTCATTGCAGGCTCTGGTTTTTTCTCACTGACCATTTTCCATGTGCAGTAACTGCAAACCAGCACCTCTTTGTTAGGGTGATATGGAAAGAGGGAATCATGAACTAAGGCACATCCTTAATGGATCTCCCTCAAATACACCAAGGACCAAGACTGAAAAGGCTCTGGTTACAAAAAAACCCCAGATTTTGTCTGAAGTAACTGATAATCCTGTCCTTCTCTGCATCCTACTAGCCATGTCCCTGGCAAAAACTCTGTCACCAGCTTTCTTCCTCCATTCTGATTCTGCTCTGGTTTTGCGTACATTTTCCTAAGTCCTCACATTCACACCTCTTATTGACATTTCTTCTTCTGTAAAACTTTCAGACCATGATAGCCCCCCATGCAGCACGAAATGTATCAATATTTAAGATTTGAGAGGTCTGGCTAATAAGTTTATTCTAACTAAAAGCTGTGATTTTTCCCAACCCTCCACTGATGAGCTGAAATAATACTGGGTGTGCAGCTCCTGTAGGCTCCACCAAGAGGGACGTGTTCATATTGTCACCTTATTGTTTGATTCCTTACTAGAGCTCTGGCTCTAGTTTGATTCCTTACTAGAGCTACTTAAGGAGCCCATCTCTACCAGAGATGGATACCTGGCTTTGTTAATATTGAAATGATAGTTGTTCCTCAGCTCTTCGCTTTTTTCTGTGCGAGCACACAGGTTGGCTCTCTGAAATCACTTGGCACAGAACAGGGGAGCAGATGAAGGGACACTGAGTGTTCTTGCTAGAATCTGCGCTTGCAGTACTGGGGACATGGAATACCCAGATCCAGGACGTGGAACATCCATAAAGCATCCTCTTCCTGAAATGGCAATAGATCCCAGCCACAAAATTCTGTGCCCTCAATTACCAAATCATCTCTTAAAAAAACTGATCATCAGAAGGACAGTCAAAAGCAATCCAGTCATCTAGGGGACTGAAAAAGCATGCAAGTTGAACTTTAAAAATTTTGTTAAATAAAGTTGTGCGTGTCTTCAAAAGCTTTCCTCATCTTAACTGCACCAATAACCATGACTTGTCATCATTCTCAATGATGAGAAGCAGAGGTTTTAAAGAGAAAACAGCAAGATTTCACAAAAACATAAAGGCATATGTCTGCATGAAGGAAACCCCATTATGCAGTGAGTATCACAAACACATACCTGAAGGGAAGATATCTGTTGCAGGAGGCATGTCTGCTTTTAAATCAACAGGCTGATAATACATCTAATAATCTACTGATTCTCCAAGCAGAGTCAGGACTAACCTGCAAAGGTGTGAGGGATGCATGCTTAGGATGAGCTAAGAGGGTGAATGCCATGTCAGTGTAAAAGCAAGAGAGCTACTGATAGCTCTTGTCAGCAGCATTTAGCATGGCAAACAGTGGGACAGGGAACACAGAGGGCAAGAGGAAGAACCTGAACACCTTTGCTGCTAGATAAAGATACCCCCAAAAAATACACTGATCCAATAACAGCAACGATCCACAGATTCTAATTCTAGTGTTCCAGGTCCATCTGGATTTCTAAGTCAAAGCTTAATCAGCTGAACAGCCTTTTTAAAAAAAATGCACCATGAAGTCACACTGCCACATGCTCAAAGACTGAGGTGCACAAAAGCAAAACAGGCACTTGAATGAACTGCAAAACCAGTGTTATATTACCAGCAGTAGATGTAAAATATATATCTGGCAAACCCAAACCAAAACGTGGCCTGGATGGACAAGTAAGAATAATTAAAAAACAGGATTGCATGCATACACAAAACTATCTTATTACCTATCCCCTCAACTTTTATAGCCAACCACTTTTCTGGTCCAGTACATAAATTTGCACCTGATTACCAGAGACTGCTTGGGTGACTGCAGGATGGAAAAGGTTATTGTCAACACCACAGCCACCACTTCTTCATTTTTGTGATTCATCCCATCTTTTTCACAGCACCTGCAGTGCTGCACACTAGGATGCACAGTAACAGTTATTATGAATTTATTCCTCTAAAAAAAAATCAAAGGGCTAAGCAGAGCCCGCTACTGCCAGTACAGGATCAGAGAACAACTCTAATCAGTTGTTTATCATGGCCTGATTTTCTTCAAAATTTATTATTCTAGAGGATTTTGGATTTTGTCCAATTATATGAAAAAGTTAAACCAATGCAATGAAAGAAAACGAAGCAAGCGCCCTTTAACAGAGACTGAAAAGACAAAGGAAGTCACAGATATACACCCATTTCCTAAATTCAATTTAGCAGCTTTGAAAGAACCTCAATACACAGCCCTGCAGAAGGAAGGACTTCATCTATAAAAGATGCCGAGCATACGTATTAGAAGTGCATTCTGAGCTGTATGAATAAGTCATAAATAATGTAAGTCATTGAATGCCTCCCCACCTCCTGCCAGAATGGAGCAGGAACAGCTCATGATTTTCAGATAAAGTTTGTTATTCAGAAATTATCTATTAAATCATCTCCATGAATTGCTATTTGCTTATACCTTCTGCCTGAATAGATAGTTGCTCTTATTAGCTGTTGAAAATTCCAGCTGTTTTGATTGGCATGTAGCTCACATAGCACATCTCTCCTCTTTTCCCTGAGCATGGGCACTTACTGGGAACTCACAAAAATACCCATTTTAATGTGAAACCTGATTCAATTATTTGTTTTCTGTGAGCCTGATAGCACATTTCCCTGCAAGCAGCAAGCATTCACAGCACTGGCACAAGCTGTGCAGCCACGTGGACAGAGCTCTAAACAACAAGACCTGGGCAATAGGTCTTCATCAAGTGATTGCCTCTCACACCTCAAGTGCCACCTGCATCAGAGCTGCTGTCTTTACGAGCCACTAGGAGCCACTAGGTGACAGTGACCTATAGAGGACCCAGATATTATTCAACTCATGCAATAGTTACAAAACTGGAAGCATTTATGGAACTTCTGTGCCATATTTAACCAAGATCTTTGATACAGATCCTCTGTCCAGTTCTGAAACACTCCTGTCCTTGCATGAATAACACAGACATAGACCAAAAACTAACATAAAAGTTGCACAGAGCGTTGGACAGCCCAGAGGATGCTCCACGTGACTGTTTCCAACACAGCCATGCAGCAGGTATTAGTACACTCTTTGCACAAGTGTCTTCTTCTCATGGTTTGAATTTTTTAATTTCCACCATTTTTAGTTAGATACTTACTTTGGTCATTTACACTAAAAGCACTTGTCAAACATATGGTCTTGAATTTCTTCAAGGTTTACCTCCAGATGTGATGTCTTCAGTCTGTCAGTAATCCAGTAATCTCCAAAGGAAGCCTTTGAAACTGGCTCTCCTTCAGGATTCTAATTTAGAAGAGCACTTTATTTCTGTTTTAGAAACTTGGGAGGCAAGGTAGGCATTTGGTAGTTGGCTTTGGGAATTTTTTTTTTTTCCTTGTTTAGGAAATACTCCCCCTTATGACAGACTTTTTTAGACTCAGAACACAAAGAGAACTACAGAGCTGAAACATAGTGTTTAGAATAACCTGTGTTCAAATCAGTCACTCTTTCAACGAGAATCCCACAAGGCTACCCCTAGAATGAGCAAAAAACTGAGGAAACAGTTCTATCATAAAAACATCATTTTGTTAAAAGCCAAAACATTTCAAAGGAATGTATTTTATATGGATAAAGTGGTAATCTGACAGCATTAAAATACTTTGTGTTTACTTTTATGTGAAAAAGAGTGTTGTAAATTCCACTTTTTTTTCAACTTGAGGTATGAACAAAAAAATTAACAGAATATAAAAGTAAGAAAATGATTACTTGGTTTCAGCTCCAAAAGAAATGCTTTTATGATCTCAGATAAGTTTGGAAGAATTATTATTTTTTATGTTTCAAAACCCAAGTTGGCTTTCCAACAAAACAAACCCAAAAAGCTAAAAATTCCTGACTGATCTTGGGTCCAACAATCAATCTAGATGACAAGCCTGCTAAAAACATCACTACACTGATATTTTTTTGCTATCTCCCTACGCACAGAGGTCTGAGAAAAATGCATAGCAAAATGGTAGATAAACTAGAGAGAAGCCTGGATTCCAGTATTTAGTTCTAGACAACATACACCTTGCATCCTGGTCCCAAACAGGCTTCACCACAAAGCCTGAACATCAGGCTCATCCCTATTAAAGTGTCATAGCAATTTTGGGATGAATGTGAAGCAGCTAAGTGATCCAAGACCAAATTTTAAAGGTCAAATGCCTGTTGTAGAAATATTATGCTTGTCAGCAGCCTTGGCTGATGCAAGAGATTGCACTAGCACAGAATTTTGACTACTACCCATCAGTGTAGTACCCATTCTTCAGAACAAGTCCCTGAAGAACAGTGCTAAGGTACATGAATAGGACAATGTGGAATAAATATTTTAAAAATATGAAGTTGTACTTCTGCCAAAGCAATTCACAGGCACTCAAGCAAAACAGTCACATTACTCTTAGCATACGAAGGATTTCTACGCACTGCTAGGGAACATGCTGAGGATTATTCTCAATGAGCAACACCTAATGGAAAAAGCAATGGTCAGAAATATCTTCTTTGATGCAAATGACATTTGAATCACAGTGAAAAGCAGCGTACATAATAATAATAGCACATGTTGCCAGAAGCTTCCAGCTGCAGGTATCCAAAGGTTTTTTCCAAAGGGTAGTTATTTCAAGCAACTCGGTACCCGTTTTCACAAAAAAATTGCACAGTAACTTAGAGGAGTTAAGTGATTTGCTAAAGAATATTCAAGATGAGGCAAGAATGGCACAGTGGCTACCCTGTGAGTAGACTCTTGCTCTCTCAGTTTCTAATTCCCCAGCCTAGCAAGTAGGCCAGCAGTGTCTCTGCTGCAGAAACATCTGGCAAGCCTTCCATTAAGGGCTGCCTATCTGAGAGGTTCTCTACCCACAGAAAACACATTAACCAAGACACAAAGCATACACTCCAGCAAACACATCCACACAATAACGAGAGGGTGAAACAGCAGCATTCACATGAAGCAGGAACTCACTGAAGTGAGTGATGCCAATATGCCATTTTTTCTTAAAGCCTGGCTACATCTTTAAAATATTTGGAAGTGTAAATACTGCCTTTGCGTTTTACGACACAATAAAAAGTGGTTTAATACAGCAATAAAAACTCCAATATGCCTTGACAAAGTTATTTTAAACACAGGTCTAAAGCCCATAGCTACTAAGTCGTAGACAGATTTAATTTCAGAAAGGCCTTGACACAATACCATTTTAAATGAAAGTAAAATATTCTGCATATCCAGACTTACTAAATAAATCTCAAGATTTTTATGGCACTAATTAATGAGTATGAGCACATTGGGACTGCTGAGTAATTTGCACTAAGGCTATATATTGTAGATACAAAAGCAGAAAGTGGCAGATGCCTTAGTACTGAAAATGGGGTTTAGGACCCTCTGAAATAAAATAGCTGCAAATGTGGAATTCTTGTGGTTCAGGAGAGAATATTTACTACAGTGACCTAGGGCACAAGCGAGATCAAACCATTCAAAGAATTAGAAGCAACATGAGCTGCATTCTGCCTGTCAAAACATCACCCAAGCAAAACAATGAAAAATTAGAGTTAATTGTGCTTGTTTGCAGCAATCAGTGTTTCATCACATATAACACTCAGTGAGGCACATGAACAGCTTCACACCCACTATGAGGAATGGGATGTGAACTGTGGTATTTCCCAGCCATTGGGGTGGGAGACCCAATAGCCAGGGACCTATGCCCTTGGCAACCCGAGATCATAGCTCTAATTACCCCCCCAGGCAGCAAGGGGGGCCAGCTGTCCCCCACAGGCACCGGGGCCGGCCCCAAGGCCAGGGGCTGCCAGCACACATGCTGCAGTGGCAGCCAGGCAGTCATGGCCAGACACCCCCTCCTTGGCCAAGCAGGACAGGCTAGCATCTCCTGCAGGTCTGTCCCCAAAGAGTGCAGTGTGGGCGATAGCAATTTTGGCTTTAAAAAATGTCGAGCTCAGAGTTAAGATGGGAAGAATTTCTCCCGGTCTGTCCAATCAAGTGCTCAGAAGCTGAATTAGCAATTTTTTATTTTAACACACAATTAAGCCAAACTTTTGCATTTCAGTTGAAATGAGAAAGGCACTGCTCTCACACACAGCACAGTTAACAAGTCTAACGGGACCGTGCTGTCTGTCTGGGTGGGAATCTCTTTATCAATTGCTTTATCTGGCACTAACATCCCCTGCATGACCCTCCCCACAAAGATCCCTTCACCGCCTTGGAGCAACAGCTCCTGCTGCTGCAGGTGATGGGACAAGGAAAAGGCAGCTTTTTCTGAGCAATCACAATCAATTCCAGACCTGTTAAACCTACAGGGTAATGAGCCACAGAGGATGTTTAAACATACACAGTGTACGGAATAGAACAGCACAGGTTTGTCTTTTGTAAAAACAGTTCAATTTGACTTTGAAAAAAAAATATCACCGTGAACAGAAGTTAAAGCACAGAAAGGACAAGTTCTACAGCATACACCATTTGCATAAGAATTGTATTTATCTATTGTTTCTTTCCTTTTAATGGGGAAAAATATATTAAAAGAGGCTTTTCTCAACTTAATCAGAATTATTTTGGTGTTTCTGGCAGAGCATTCTTGTACCAGTTGTTCCTGCCCTCACCTGGCATCAACTATTTTTCCCCTACCAAGATTAGTCAGCATGCTTCCAGAGAATCAAGGTGGTATTACAGCAAGATAAAAATTAAAATACACTGCCTTCTCAAATCACATGCAAAATAATTGGCAGAAACAAGACTTAGTCTTCTGATTTAGACACTGTGGAGCCCTCTTGTTGTTAATTAAAAAAGGTTAGGTGAATGATTTAGATGAGTAATTCAAGAGAATTATGGACCTTCCCAAACCTTTGTTCAAAATAAGAGCTGAAATTCTGGAGACTCATAAAAAGCTAACTTTAGTCACACATACCCTTGTGCACGCATACACAAGTGCACACCCTGAGCTCTCTGTTTTCTCCTACCCTTCCCACATTTAACAAGCAGTAAAAGTGTCAGAATAATCTTGAAGAATAATGCCTGTGTCAATAGAAAATTTTCCACCCCACACTGCCTTCAGTAACACCATGTTCTTTTTTTTCAGGGAAGGAATTCTGAAAACAGCTTGCCTGTTTGAAAAAAAAAAAAATATATATATATATTAGCTATAAGAGTGATGAAAGTAATAAGGAATAAAACTTTGTTTTTGTTACCCAAAAAGCATTTTGATGAATGCCATTTTGTGCTTGACTTTTTAAAATGTCATTCAGCATGCACAAAGACTTAGGAGAAGCTTTTTATAAAAAAAACCTCAAGTGCTTTTTGGCACTCTACAAAAGCATCTCTAACCACATGATTTTTTAACACTTAAATGTGAAAGAACATCTATTTTGAAAACACTGCTCAGAATTGAGTTTATTTGCCTTTCCTCAGCATTATCAGTGGCCCCAAAGGAGCATGAGAGGAGCTGAACTCCTGTCCTCCCCATGACTGGTGTGCCAGCTCTAGTTCAATAGCTGCATTTACGCAGCCCTAGGATCAGGCTGGCAGACCCTGCCAACGTGAGCACCATGCCAGTGCCATGAGGATACCCGTGCCAGCTGGAGAAGGCTCACAGCTGATCTTACTGATGTGTGCAGGGGAGTGTGCTTCTGCCATCTATATCCCCATAAATATGCCTGCAGCAAAACCCCAGCCTAACATACACTGAGAGCTTATCTACCAGGAGAGTCAAAGCAAATCAGCTGAAGACAGAGTTAAAGCCAGGAAGTTAGAGTATTATTAGATGGAAGTTACTTTTAAGAAGGAATACCAAGAGGGTACTTTAAACATGTTTTAAGGCAATATAACCCAATTTCAGAAGTCAATTGATCTACCATCTCTTTTCAAAGCACACATGTGAATAACAGGAAGACAGAAGAAAAAAACACAAAAGGCAGTAAATGTCAACCTTCGGAAAGCACCAGTTATCATCCAAATAAATGTAACTACTCACATTTAAATTCCTTTTAAAAACCATGCTACAATAAAGGCATAGGAAACCTTCTTTGCAGTTAAGGAGTCACTGGGACTGGGGGTTTCATCTCAAGGCAGCACAGCTGCATTCCCAACACCAGAACCAAAATATTTACATTTGGGAGGCAGTTGCACATCCGAAATCCTTAGGCCGCTCAAGAACACTCTCTGTTCTAGCATCTCAGTTGTTTTGGTGCTGGGTCTGTGTTTCTCTTTTCCCAAAATCAGGATTATAAAAATATGATCCCACTGCAATTCACCACCGAAGACTGCTGTGGTTCTCAACTCAGAACAACAGCAGCCACTGTCTTTTTGATCTAAGACAGCAGGAGCATGAATTAGTGACCCACCATCTTTCACAAGGAAAAGTGCCATTTAGTTCGAAAACAAAAAAACCAAAATGAACAAACAGAAGATAAGTCCTGAACTCTGCTCCCAACCGCTTCATTTTACTCTTTCATCTCTTGATGCTCAGCTTCTTCACCTTACACATGCAGCAAATAAAGTCTCGAGAAATTCTTGCAGTGCAGAAATCTGAGTCATTTAACTTTTTGGGGTTTTGCATTACTTAACCATTTCCAAGCCAAGAGTTAATCCTTATGCAGTGTTTCCAAACTTTCTAGAGTCTATACTTCATGGCAAAAGCATCCTGCACATACCAGTAGTTAAGTTTTTCTTCTCTGGAGATTTTATAGATTTAAAATGAAATTATCTAAGTTTTGTTCAAAATATTCCTAAATCAGTTTCAAGGCACAATCCCCTAGAACAAAAAATTTCAGCCTGCACAGCACAAAGGCTGACTTCTGCACAAGCGTGTACGTGATTCAATTTTGGTTGACTAACTTGACATTCATACCCCACACTGTGCAGAATAGGACAGTGAGTATTCAATAAGACATTGATACTGTACATAAATTTAAGATTATCCATCAGTTGCAGTTTCTTACTGAGCTGGTCTCCTATATGTGGTTCTTTTAAGGCCATAAATATTTCAGAGAGATGAAAAAAGACTTTAAAGAATCGCCTCATCCCCCAAACAAAGCATGAGGTAAAGAACATGGAAAAGGTGCAAAAATAATCCTGGCCTGACATTTGGGCCACAGGTCATTCTCCCTTTTTAAAAACTGATTTAATAAACTTTGAAATGTTTTGTATTTTATATTTATCTGCACAAAACGATTAGGACTAATCTGTTTATTATTGCACAGGTGAAAAATACAACTAACTGATGAATCAATTTAAATAGCATTTGAACTACTGCTTTTATAACCCAAGACTTACATTTTCCTATCTCCCTCCCAAAAGGCCATGCATTCTTTACTTGCTCATCTGCAGGAATTTACAGGTGTTAAATTAGCCACGGTAAGCCTTACCTTTTGTTCCCTAATTGCTATCAAAACATATTGAGAATTACAATAGAAACATATTGAGAATTACAGAGAAAAAGTTAATTAAAAGTTTGAATAGAAGCTCCAGAAAGTTCAAACAAAAGATTTTTCCCTAGTTCATACCACGATCTGGCTGCATGCATAATTACTCATAAATCAGACTGTAACTTTCTATGCTTTTCTTCAATAAAAAAAGTAAACCTTTCCCCTTCATTTTAGCTATATGTTTATAAATAACCAGGGCTCCTATTACAGTCAATACCTTGTGGATGTGATGTTAAAGTGATAAGACAGGCACAAAAAGACCAAAAAGTTCCAGTGATTTGTACTGTTGGGGCAGCTTGCCAGGTTCCCCATCTAAATCTAGCTCATAAATAGAGGTATTCTAATGTAAAAAAGTTTCCCAAGTATCCGCTCTAGTTTAAAGACAAGTTCCTTCAATGTCAGCTTTCCACAAATATAAATGATTGAGTTTAGCTCATAAATGTCATCTGAAAGTAAATTTTAAGCTTGCTGCTTCCAATATTCATACCAAAATAACAAGTTTTATGTTAAAGGCCACTCTCTGCCTTACAGAAAGAACCTCCCTGCTCCACATTTCTCACTACAGCCTTGGCACACAAGTACTTTAATTAACCAGGCAAAGATCAAATTATGTTCTTTGTGGAAAGGATGATGCACATAGATTTACTGGGGTTTTCTGGGGTTTTTTTATTTTCTTCCTTTAACAGTAACCAAACCTTACGTCTCAAAACTCATCCTGGCACAGTTTTCTTCTCAAACAAGCCATTAGTGACCATGGTAGAAACTCTGTTAAAGGGAATTCAAACAGACAAGACAAGAGAGCCAAGGCAAGGACATTGGGACACATGGCAGCATAACAAACGAGGGTCTTCTGTGTCAGTAGATCTGGGAACCTGATAGCTCACCATCCCACTCACTCCCACACACTACTTAGCCTTAACCATCACAGGATATGGGGCAGAAGCATTTCTTAATAACACATTTTCAGCCTTGAAAAAAGGCTAAGTTGCAACTGCCATCAGTTTTCTATCACATTTTCCTTGAAGCAGATTTGATTAAGCATCATGGATGCTCATAATTCCAGGTTTTGTGACTGGTTTGGGTAGTTCAGACAATGCTTTGTGCACTGGTTGTAGATTTAATACAGGCTCTGGGACAACACCTCCTCCAATGTGAAGCTGGCATGACAGAAAAGGAATAAGTTTTATAGTACTGCCATGGCCATAATGGTGTTGAGAGGTAAGGCTGGTGAAGAGTAGTAATATCTTTTATTTAGTCATCCACCAAAATGGACCCAAAAAAACCCCAAACAAACCAAAAAAAAAAAACCAAAAAACCAAAAAAAAACCAACCAAAAACCCCACAAACCACCAAAACAAACAAACAAGCCCTGCAATAAGTGCTCTTTTAGATAATTTAGATACTTAATATTTTAAGAGTCAAAGTAGAAGGCCATATTGCCTTCATAAAAGATGTTGCATGTTCCATCAGGTTTTCTTCATTAGAAAAACCATGCATAGAAGCCCTGATTATCAAACTATCCTGACCTAGGACAAGTAAAAAATATTATTTAACCGATGTCACCACCCATTAGGTTCTGACTTTTTCCTCCAAATCTGCATTTCTGTCTCTCCAGCTTTGCTAAACTCTTATTCCAAGCATACAAACTACTTTTACCTGTAGAAAACATGACAAACTAAAGTATAAACCTCAGCAACACATTTCCACAGCAACAACAAATACTCCACTCCTGCAGCAGCCATCAAAATCCATCCATCCTACACAAACACTTTCTAAAATGTGCTATGCTTCATTTCTTCACCCTCTGGGAGTGACTAGGCAGCCACTATGCAGTCATCTAACTCATGGATGTGCCTGTGAAAGAAAAGAACACAACAGCTCACAAAAACTCTGCTTCTGCTCTCTATCTTCATGAAAGGCCTACAAAAGTAAAATGAAGGAAATAAGATTAGTAACTCTAGTAGATACCACACACTCACTATTAAAAGTAGTCAAGGATTTAGAGCAATCATTTTGCAGCCCATTAGAATTTATCTTCTTTCCACCCTAATGAAACTTCTCCTCTTAGGGACACAGGTGAGCATGTCTCTTAAGAATATGAGATCACAAACTTTTCAAGCAACATGTGCAACAGAAAAGTATATATTCAAAAAATAAACCAAAAAAACCTTGTATTTGGGTTTTTTTCTGTAGTCTGCAGGTGATATAAAGGCTTTCTCCTGATAAAGAAAATGCAGTTCAAAAGCTGAATGTCAAGGAAACTGCTCAGCGCCACTCCACATATTTAAAGAAAAAAAAATACTGAGCTGTGTGAAAGTCTTGGAAGACATAGAAATCAGGAAAATTGCACTCTGTTTCTGACTATTTTACAAGAAAAAAAATAAAATATTCCTTCAGTAAGCTCTTAATTTCCAATTCTATGCACAGTTAGAACCAGACATAGAAATAGCCAGCAGTTGGGTATGGTTTTCCTCTCCCTCCTCCTCAATTGTAGGGCTAATCCTATAGCTCTTTGTTCTGGAAGTTGAGAATGTGATGCCGTGTACAAGTTGTGTTCACTTTTCACCCTTACTTTTCTTATGGGATTCCTGTCTGCTACCTCCCAGACAAAAAGCTTCATTTACCGCTCTGTTCCCTGAAGCACAGGAACAGAAACCTCAGCGGGCCGAAGGAGATGGAGCAATACCTACACCACAAGTCCAATCAGCTCTGACAGGTCCACTGATCAGCTGAGGTGACAGACACCATCCATACAAGGACGTCTTGCCAAGCCAAGCCCACAGAGTATTTGCAGTCATATGTGGGTGGGAACACACTGTAACATTAGTTCTACTATTGAGACAAGCAGAAAGTTTGCTTAATTTATGAATATTTACCTTTAGCATCTTTTTAGTTCCTCTTAAGCCTTATTCTGAAGGGCTTTTAGTATCTGGCAGTTAAAGCAACCCTCACTGAGTGAACTAGGACACACAGACACACAAATTATTTCAAACACATTGGAGAATCATCAATAGACATTATATTTGCAAATATGCATGGGAGCATTTAAGTAAATGCAGCACACTACTTCAAAAAGTACAGACCTATCAGTAAAACCATTAAGCTCAGCACTTTTACCTTCCTTTAGTTGCATTAGAAATGACTGCTTGAGGTTGGCTGAAGCTCCTGCTAATGGATTTTGAATGCAGTGCACTTTCTCCGCCTCCTGTTTTAGAAGCCTCTCTTCCTATTTCGATGTACATCTTGTTCCTCCAATTGGCTGGGAGTTGCTCTCCTGTGTACCAATTAACTCATAATCAGGTAGAGAGTTATCTTAACCTTGGCACAGCTCCCCTCACAAGCTGGATCTGAAGCATTGCAGTTCAAACACCACTTTCAAATGCAACCACACATGTGGCAGAGAACAGGACACAACAGCCCCATGAGCCTTGCCTGGTGGTGGGGCTTTTGTAGCAGCACTTGAAGACATGTGGACACCAGCTCCTAGAACAGCAGGTGCTTATCTCCAGCTGCTCCAGCTCTTCACTTCTGTGCCTCAAACAGGTGTAGGGCTCGGTTCATGAGCTCAGCAGACAGATTTTTTTGCTGAAAGCAAATATGTGAAAAACCTATAGGAGCTCCCAGCTGCTCTCACTAGATGAGGTAATCTATGAGGAAGAACAGCATACCCTTCCTCAGCCTCTCATTGCTCCTCCGGCACCCCACCATAGGCTCACCCTCAGTAAGACTGCTGGGAAGCCTTTCAGGAATCTCCACACATCAGGTTATAGCAAAACCAGGCTAGGCCACCAAGGGTGTCCCACAGCAAGAGGAGGAGAGTCCTCACTGGTCAAGGTCCAGCTCCAAGGGTATCCAGAAAGAAAAGGTCCAGCAGCAGCTAAGTTCAGCCAAAAGTATAAATCATAAGGTAATCTCCTGGCAATAGAACAGGTCTGATGCCAGGCAGGAAACCAGTCCACAGATCAGCATTAGGAACAGGTCTAGTAACTACCATCTGGCCCTTAATAGTAGACAAAGTCAAGCCAGGAGGTCAATCCAGAGACTGAGATCCAGATCAGGAACCTACACCAACACAGACACACTGAAGAACAACATTCCTCCCACAAAGCTCAAAAAGGGAGCAAGAGCCCAGAGCTGGTTTAAATATAAGGTGTGGATGCAGGCACCAGATGAGGCTCTTTAGGGTCACTAAGGCTTATCAATACCCCCAGGGCATTAGCAACACACACCTGCTACCATTCCTTCTGCAGAGTGCATTAATGAAGAGCGTGTGATTGAAATGGTGCCGTGGTTTCCTGTTCACCCTGTGAGCTAGTTGTCTTCTTCCTCAGCTGTCCTCTACCCCAGCAAAGACCTGTACCACTAACAACCTGTGCATGAGACATGAGAAAAAGCAGCCACTTTATTTCTTTGTGTTCCAATACATCCTTTTGGAGACTTTATGATTCCATTCCCCTTCTTGGAGACTTTGGGGACCAATGTAGCTAATTACATAAATACAACCCCCAGCAATGCACACACCATATGGACTGGTTTGCTTGCATCAGTACTGCAGAATTTATTTCCTATTCATTTCACCCTTCGAGGAGTTTAGTATTGACTTGCCATTCAGACCTGAGTAGAAATTCAAGACAGGAAATTTGCCCTGGTCTCACAAAATACCAACAGGGCCAGCTGTGCATCTTCTTGTGCTACTACTTCTGAATGTACCAAGCACTAAATTACCTTACTCAATGCTTTGTGCCAAGCTCTTAAACCAGATGGCTCTGCTGCTTGACCCTTCTCCAGGAGCTCTAGACCCTGGACGCTTCTTCCTGAGACACACTACTTTACCACCATTGAGAGACAGGGAGGAAGGAAGAGAAACAGAAGGTAACAACTGGAAGTCAAAGCTGAAGGAGTGATTGTGATGTAGAAACTTGGCAACCCGTTTGATATTTGTTCTGAATTATTGCAGAATTTGTTCAGTCTATATTAAAATTTTATAAGCAGCAAGGATAATAAATCAGCTACAGAAAATAGAAAACTTGCATTTACTCTTGAAAGGATTGGTGTACCTTCAGGTAACTTTTCTCCCAGCAGATGCAAAGATATTTTACTTCAAGCTTGACAAAGAAAATACTGTCACTTCCATGGGCAAAACAGATGTAGAGGAAATAAGTAAAAACCAATACAAATGTTTCAAATATAAGTACTACTGAAGAATTTCTGGAACAGAATGCAAATGAATTAAGCAAATAAATGCTTGACAATTATGTTTTCCTTAGACAATTTGAATGGTTTTTTTGGGGTTTTTTTGGTGGGTAGTCCTTCTCTAGTTGACTTAATCCCTTTAGGATTTCTTCACCTAAACTCAATCTAATTGGTATTGAAAGGGTTTGGCTGGCTATATTCACTTTAATTATTACTTTCAAGGAAAATGTTCAGTCATCAGTGTAATGGTAAATCTTGTCCCTGCTTGCTGCTTGCATGCCTAAGGTCCTCAAAGTGTAAGAGTTCAGTTTCATTGAGGATTAAGCTGAAGTAACATATTCTTATATTTTATCTCCCAGACGTATGTGATGTTTCACCATACATCTCATATGTTTTATCTTATAGAAAGGAGATATGCTAATGAAACATATGCTATTACAATTAAGACTTTTGAGGGAGAAACCTCTGTGCTATTATATCACTTAAAATTGATAAAGCAATGATAATAATCATCAGGATTTTGAGCCCATCCCAACACAGGTAAAGCTTTCAGTTCCCTCCTAGCTAGACTGCTCCTTTCTAGATTGTAGAAAGGAATTACATGTTGCACACACATACATGGATAATCAGGTAGTGACAAATATCTTGTCCTGTCTTTCAGTGGTCGATCCCATTTTTTCTAGCCCATTGTCACTGTGGGTTTTGATTTTTATTTTACTTTTTCCTTGTGCAGGTTCCTCAGGTATTTTTGAGGAAATCAGCTGGCCAATATTAGCAATTAGTGTAGTGAGCACAGGCTAATTGCACTGATTAGTTGCTGGATGGCCAAAAAGGGAGGTTAAGAGAACAAGGCAAATTAAAAAAGGAAAGGACAGGTAGAAACTGGACTCTCAGCACATAAAAGAGAGGAAATATATATGCATGCAGTGTACCTGATGTTGAAGCCAGATGCTTCATTTCATATGTGGATTTTGGGTAGCAGGGTTGGGGTCTTTTGTGGGCTTTTGCCTGTGGGCAACATGCCACTTCCCCACTATCTAAGGAAGTAAAAGTAATATGCTTATCATGCATGCAACAATGAAGCTGACCAGCTAGGAGCTGCCTCTTCTTGCACTGTGAAAAAACAATCCCGTTCAGTTGTCAGAGAAAAGACTACAAGATTGTGGGGACACTGCTTCAATACAGCTCTCAGTTCTCCCTGTGTGCCATAAGGTCTCTCTGAGCAACACAAGGACACTCTCAGCCTGCACTTGGTAAAAAGCAATCAAATATCTTTGTGAGTTATAGGAATTTATGAGTTCACTAATCCTTCTCTACATGCAACCAGAGAGCCTCAGTGAAAAAGACAACAGCTAGAAGAAAAATTGAGGTAGTAGTTATCAGTTAACTCAGGCAAATGAGGCTAATTTGGGAAGGATGTTACTACTCATAAAAGTGAAATAGTTCCGAGAGAAGTTTTAAACAAGCAGAAGGTGAAAATCCAGAGGAATTTGTGACTGATTTAAGGTTAAAGAGCTAATCCTGCAATTGCAGTTAGCAATCATGGTAATTGAGCTCATGATAAGAGACCAGATGGTGATTACAACTGGGAGAAAACACCCAGAGAAACTGATTACTAGAACCTTAGGATTAACATGTAACTTAGAACAATAATAACAAGAAGAAAGAAATAAAGAAAAATGTGAATATCTTAAACCGGGCATTTATTTACTTCAGGCTGATGCTGGGGAATATTGGATGCTAAAGCCACTACAGAGAATGTAAAAATGACAGAAACAGAGAGCTGTGAATGACTCAAAGTAAGAATTCACGAACTTGGCACGAAGAGCTACTCACAATATTCTCACAAAATAGTAAATCCGAAGTCCCATAAGCCTGGAAACAGATAGATAAGTTTCCTACGAATGTATTGAAGCAAGGAAGTGTCACAGTTCTCTTAAAATGATGAGGTCAAATCCCCAGACCGCTGATTTACATCTCATAGACCTATATTTAAGTAGAGATGGTGAGTGGAACTTTGTTCACACGTGTAAAATTTTATCATTACATAAAGCTCAGATGAGATGAAACAACCATAAACAATTTAATATCTTTGTCAAAATGGGCTTGGCAAACAGTCTACTTCCCTAAAATAGGAACATGATTTTTTCCATTTACAATGTATGAGTTATAAAAGTCATGCTGACTTGAAAAAGATTTAATAGTCAGAGGCACAAACACTTCACCTTTGACAAAAACCTATCGAGCTGAGTTTAAACCTGCAGTACATCCAAGTCAGTGGCCATTTCTTTTCTTTCAGTTCAATTTTAAAAGGAGTATGATCTGCCAAGTCATGTTCCAAAGCTGAAGGTACTTACAGAAAAAAATATTACCAATATTATAATCACATTCTGATCAAAAAATCAAACTTGAGTAATGGAGATGCTAACCTTCTGAGAAGAGAGACATGGAACAAGGTGTTTTGCAAGGTCAGCCAGCTGAATCCTTCATGGCAGCAGGGTAATAACTGATGTCCTGGAGCAAAAGCAAGCACAGCTTGAAAAAGAGAAAAACCTCTGTTCCATACAATAGTTCTCATTTCCAATTCAGCTGCTCTACAATATTCTACAAATAAAGCATTGCTTGCCAACTTCTATTTTCATTAAACCCAGTAGTGGGATTCATGTAATTTAATTTTAGCATCCTAAAGTAAGTACCTGGCCTAAGCTAGTTACTTAGGTTCACTCTCCAGTAAGGGAAGTACTTTGAGAGAATTCATCATTTTTATGTCATTTTAGGATAGTTATCTAAGGTAGTAGCATTAATTGCTCTCTGGAGCAATTGATCTTCATTTTATCTCTATTGACTACAGACAGAGTTTAAACATATACCTTTGATGAGATGCTTCATTTTTATGTGTCTCAAATTAGATAGGAAAACTCCCACTTGTTATGCCTGGGAAAGTAATCGCTGATCATGTGCCACAGTTTAATGGGCAGGATGTTTGAGCAGTTAGCAGTGCAGCATAAGCTGAAAGATAACACCTTTGTCCCTTTCCCCCCTACCACTCCTTTTATCCTTAGATGCGTGGAAAATCACATCAAAATGCAAAGTAATGTGTTAAATAGGAGCTGCAGATTGAGATTCTGAGCTCTGTTTAGCACTAATGAATTGTAGGATGGCACCAAAGGACACAGATCAGCACGTACCAGCTTGGATCAGCCCCTGTTCAGCAGGGACCTGCGCACGGGAGCTCTCGAGAAGGACAAGCCATGGAACCAAGAGATGAGTGGGGTCAAAACTAAGGGTGCCACAGATAGCAGCAGCTGTAAGAGCTCCAGCTAGATCAAAAGGAACAGGGGACGCGTGCAATAAGTTGTGCAATAAAGTACAGTGGTGCAATATAAATTGGAGACAGAGAATGCAGTCAGTCTTCTTACAGGAGGTGACACCTGAAACTGAAAATTCAACTCCCAAGGTAGGACAGAACTAGAATAAATGGGCTAACAGCCTCACAAATAGTGATGTGCTGACTCTGGAGACATTTTCTTTCCTGGAAGGTTCCTGGAGATTTCCATGCCCCTGTTACAGCCCTGGGTCTTTGAGAACCTACCTGGATGACATTAATAATCAGGTGTGGTTTAAATCCTGTGTTAAATTAAGGGAAATTGTTAATTGATGTGATTTTTAATGGTAGCTGTAGAAAGGGAAAAGCGAAAGTAGGGAGCATTGCCTTTTCAAGGCTCTAGAAAGACCCAGCTGCCTTGTCACACAGACATTTCCACAAGGCTTTGCTGACCAGGAGGGTTTGAGTGAAGCAGGACCCTGTACGCTCTTTGGCTCTGAGCAGTTGAAAAGTTTAATTTACATACAGCTGTGCAGGAAGATCCTCAGTTGTGAACACCAGCAAAATTAAAATGGGTGAGCAGCTGCTATCATAAGTTTTATCATCCCCTGACCACTACTCTCCCTGATGGCTTTACTCATATAAAAAAAGTTACTCTATCCACAAGAGTCTCACAATGTTGAAGGACATTTTAAAAATAACTCACTCAGTAGTTAGACCTTTAGCCTCTAACATTGCTTTATTAAATCACAAAACACGATATATTCAGATAACATTAAGGTTCTGACCTTGGATGCACAAAAAGTAAGGAAATTCAGAGGAAAGTTTGAACCTCTCTCTGTGTCTAACATCAGACTTTTGCCTACTGTTTGCATTGAGGGCTTGTGGCACCTACTGTAGCTATGAACGATCTCCTGGTGGTTTGGTGACCCTTTCAATTTGTAGGTACAATAGCTTAAGGATAGGACTTTAAACTGGACATGAATTACCTGGAGCTTTAAGGTTGAATTTAGATCTTTAGCCAAGTTTGGAGAGATTTTTGAGTTCAAATGTTCCTGTGTTTTAAAGGTATCAAGACAAAGCGAAGAAAGACCCCTTATCGACAGCCTGCTGTGGTGGTTAATGCAAAAATATGAAGTCTTTACAACCAAACTGTACGAAGGCTGAAAAATTTTCTCCTTGCCTGAGAATCAGCAGGAGAAATTTCGGGATAGAAGGAGGGATTTTTTTCTTCGTACTTTAAAAAGAATTCCAAAACTGAGGGTTCATGTAAAATTATGGTTTAATCAAGCACTCCATTATTCTCTAATGAACTAAATGGAGAAACTCATAATTAGGTATGTTTTCCTTCCCAAAACTTCCTTGGGGGAGTTATGAAAGGGTTAATTCACTAATTAAAAAAAAATTCCACCCATATTAACAATTATTCTCCCTCAGGTAAAACTGTAATAGCAAATGCTGTCTCTGAAGAAGCTGCTACAGTGCATTCATAATTTCTTCTACAAAATTACAGATATGCAAACAGAAATGTAAAGCAATAAAAAACCCCTGAACACCTATTTCCCAAAATAAAAATAAATGCAGAGTAACGTAGGATAGCAAATAAGTCTCTTACACAGTCAGGAAGCTCTGCGTTTGGAAGCCTTCTATCCTTCGGATGTGTATTCCCACATTTTCCTCACCCTCTGATTGCCTCCACCACGAGCATCTCTATTTCAGTCCATCAGCACTGCCTGAGCCCCCACCATGCTGCTCTCAGCTCTCCCATCCCCACCTTCCCCATGTGTCTCCCAAGGGAGTGTGGAGGGATGAGTGCGTGCACCTCACAGCAGGCTCAGGGCTCACTTTCTGGCCAGGGAACCTGAGGGTCCCATGGACACCACACAACCCCCAGCTTGTGCAGCTTGTGGTCCTTTACTATCCTCTACCTATCTGATAAATTCGACTGAAATTAAGCTACAGCTGACAACTTGAGAGTGAGAGGACGGATGACTGATGTGCCCACAGACAGAAATCTGCTGAACTTCAAGTAATCTGCAGACGTTTAAGAAGGCTTCTGAAAGAGGGAATCATCACCTAACATCAGTTCCACACTTACTCAGCTTCATGCTGCTTCCCTCCCAAGGTACCTTCACATCTGGGGCCCTGACATTCACCCCAGCCCTGCTGCTACCCCATGCTCATGTGGGTGATAAACTTCATCCCCCAGATGAGGAAGTACCCCTCGGGGCGAGCCTGAGGAAAGCTGCCCGGTGCCACAGAGCACACCAGTGAGGACACAGGGAAAACATCACTCAGTGATGAGCTGAACCCCTTCAAAGGATGGTGCTTTAACACTTGTTCATTTCCTAACCAATGCTGTTCTTATTAATTCCACATAATATCTAGTTTATAATTGGGTTGTTACTTAAAAATGCAAGTAAGGTGCCATAGATTTTGTTCTACATTTTTACCAAGGTTAATATATTAAAAGTTAAATAAATGTAGCAAACTCAATTGTATTTTCAGCATAAGAGCTTTGACATTTTTCTACTAACTACAACAGGGAATGCTAGGGTTTGTATCTGTACATTTAATTCAGAATGCTGCATGCAGGTACTCCAAGATTTCAATTTTATGCTGTGTATCATCTAAGGTCTGTCTGGGATATTTGGAAATGTGTTTCTAATTGCTTTCTCCATGCAAAAGAGATGTCATAGATTACCAACAACAGACCTATTAATCATCAATCTAAGTGCAGCTAGGCTTACACATACAATATTTATATGTGTTTATATACCTCTGGCTAATGCTCACAATCAATGAGTGCTTGACAAGGCACGCTAGAGAGCTGTCAAATGGCTATATCTTTCCATGAGATTTAGTCTGTAGTTGACCTTTATTCCAGATTATATTTGTGATAAAAAGGGGTGGTTTTTTTAATATAAAAGAAATTATTTTTAAAATGCTTATTTTCCTGGGGAGCAGAAAAACTTGACTGACTGCATATTTCTTGTAGACCTAGGGGACTGTTTATTGCTGCCTGTGTGGTCTTTCAGATCATCATCAACTACTTAATGAGCAAATATGATTTCTCTCTTGACTTTGTAGTTTCAAAAGGTATAACTATGAAATAGGCCTTATGTGAGCTATAAGGGGCTTGCAGGGGAGGAAACCCAATTACTATATGAGTTTAATTGTATCTCCTCACATCCTGTGTGACCAAGTAGGAGTCTAATCAATTTGCAAATAAAGTCTATTCACATTTTACATATGTTGGAAAAACCATATTTACATTCTAAAGAGTGTATTCATCAGCTACTGGTCAAACAACATCTAAGCCTTCACTTTTTCCTTTTGCAGTCAGGCTCAAAAAAATGTAATTCAGTAATGAGAACTACAGAGTCCTCTTTCATTTCCATTGAGCTCTTATGTTAAAAAACAGAGTCAGTCAAAGGATTTATTTCGTTTATTTATTTTGCAAATAAATTGTGTGATGATATTCATCCCTTTTTTTTCCTCCCTCCTTGTAAATCATTTGTGAACCAATCCCAATACTGTGACTGTATATCTTATTTACAGGCATTTCCATAAGTTTATTCCAGTCTTGGAAACATTTGCTACCTTTTTGCTTTGAATGTGTCATTTGGTCTTCTTGGTGAGAGACCAGTTACAGGATAGATATTCAAAACATTGAATTAATCCAGAAGTCATTTTGCTTGGAAGTAGAGCAATTCCCCAGCCATTCCTATAAAACAAAACCTGGGTGGAGGGTCATAAATATTTGAGGGAAAAACAAACAAAGTGCAGCAGTTTGGAATTCTGCATAAAATACCCCACATTTGACCTCACTCTCTTATTTTTTCCTTCTTGAATTGCTCTTGCCGTAATTTTTAAGCAGAAGCATCCAGGCCATTACCTCCCTGACCCTATCTGGACTCCTGAAGCACAGGGCTCTGCATCTGGCACAGTCACAGCAGTGCTCTGTGGAATGTTCAGTCCCACACTTCCCTGTTTGTCTGCAGCTCCTTGCCAAAAATATTAAAAAAAACCCAACATACATCTGTGAAGGTGGCAATGGACAGCTGTGGATATCTCATGAAGAAAAGAAAAGGAGTATTTCGGGAGGTTACCAAGCCACAGCTGATATCTTTGAAACACTGTACTATAGGCTAAATTTCTGTGTTGGTTAAAAAAATTCGCTTATCAGTGGCATTTGTAGCTCAATTCAACCTAAACTTGGCTGACTTCCTGCTGCCAGAAGACTGGGCTTTGCAATTTATTTTCCTTCTTCCTCTGGCCCGCCTCAGAAAATGTTGGTAGGGACTTAACTGAATTGATCCTCTCTGGCTTCTACCATCCAGTGACAACAAAATTGTAATTACATGAAAAGAGGCTAATGTTGAGCAGCAAGCTGTGCTTCAGTTGTGTGTTCCCTTTTGATCCCAAGGTAACCCGTGGCAGTGGTAGGTAAAATGATTTTTCAAGCAGAAGCAGAAAAGCCCCTGAGGAAGAAATATGCTGTATAATAATGAGAGGAAATGCAGCACTTTTTATTGAGAACACCATCCCTCTGCTCAGTGCAGACACAAATACCCCTCTCAAAGGAAATGTAACCAATGTTTTCAAGCATTCTGCTCCCTCTCATCCAAACCTTAAGCAATTTACAAGAATTCAGAGTCTTAGGATTGAAAAACTGATGCCTGGAAAACAGCGATAGGTTTCTCCACATGACTATGCATTTGTGTGCTGCAGGGAAGTGTGCACCTAAGCCCCGGCACACTCCTCCAATAGCCCCAAAAGTATCACTAAGTTGTTCAGGCTGGTGTGTCACGGCCACCACAAGTTAAACAGCTAAGAAAGATGCTCTGTGCACACAAAAAAGCAGCAGGCAAACAGCTATGATTTTAAGCTCCTACTTAAGCACAATATTAAGCACACACTTGGCATTATGTGTTGAAATGAACAGTGTTACTCATTTGCTTAAAGTGACACCTGAAGGGCCCAGCACTGTCCCTGCAGGGGTCAGTCGCCATCCCACCACTGCTTCTTCAGCTGCACTGCAAAGCTGGGACCCACAGTGCTGATCCCCATGGCAAATCCCTTTGTGCAGGAAATGTAACCTCTCAGTGTCATCCCAGCCATCCTGAGTGCTTCACACTGCACATCTCACGTGATGGGGACATATTTATATAGACCTTATAGCAGCCTGCCAGGACCTGAAGGGAGCCTACAAGAGAGCTGGAGATGGACTTTTAAAAGGGCATGGCTATTTAAATTGAAAGAGGCAAGATTTAGATGAGATATTAAGAAGAAATTCTTGACTGTGAGGGTGCTGAGGCCCTGACACAGGTTGCCCAGATAAGCTGTGGGTGCCCCATCCCTGGAAGTGTTCAAGGCCAGGCTGGATGGGGCTTGGACCAGCCTGGTCTAATGGAAGGTGTCCCTGCCCACGGCAGGGGGGTTGGAATTAGGTGATCTTTAAGGTCCCTTCTAATCCAAACCATTCTATAATTCTATCATATTTTACAACTTACCTTGTTTCACATCTGAGCACACGTGACCTTTGTTTGGGGCTGCAGTGGGAGATGCTTATGTTTCAAAAGGAGCATTTCATCACAGCCTTGTTCCCTGACAGTGTTAAAGCTCCCAACAGGTTGACTAGACACTGACTGGCAGCTGATAGCTGCAACTTATGGCACAGAGCAGTGGTTACTCCTACAGTGTAAACCTTGAGCTTGGCATCACACCAAGCACACATCTGGAACCTACTCCTGTTGAGCTGCCACTTGGCCTGCACACACATGGATCAGTTTTACCCTCTCATGTTTCTGTTATGTGTCTTAAAACAGCCAGGACCGTGCCACAGTAGGTGACATTGTATATCATGACAACTATTTTAAGACTGTTCCCATTTTTCAGATCCCAAAATGAAACATCATGTGCTCGGCTTTTTTACACACATTGAACACCATCAGATGTAGTTCATGCTTTGGAGGAAGGGGAAAGTAATACCTAAAACCCTCAAAAACCAATCAAAACCCTACACGTCCCCAACTCAATATTGAGAGTGTCTTAATATTTTCTAGTGGGCATCAAAATATCACATTATCATTCTTTTAATGTTGTGGGTTTCATCTAATGCTCTCTTATGAACATGTGTTCAGCTATTCTTGCTAAAGGGAATGTTACCTGAATTGAGAAATAAACTTTCCAGGACCTTCCAGAAAGGCAAGAGTCTTGTTTCCAGCTGCTATTAATGCATTCCTTGTAGTTTAATTTTTTTTTCATTTTCAGCATCTCCCATTGTGGGCACCAGCAAAATCTGTTCATACACAGCTTAATCTAAACAAGAGCCTTTTCCATCAAGATATTCTTTTCTTTGGTATGTATACATTTGTTCAGCTTTGTTGCCAGGCACCTATCCATTCTAATGGAATATAATTATGCTCAGAACATTATTTTTGTAATATTTTAGAAGTACCACTTAGCACAAACTTGCTATCTTTTCCCCACATGCATGCTATTTACAATTTCAGCAGACCATTTCCATGCTTGCTTCAGATTCCAACTCTAGAATTAGAAAGAATATTAATCACTAAACTATTTTTGCTTCAACATGATCTAATATATTTTACAAAAAAATGGAATTTTATAGTGCTCCTTGAGCAATTAGATCCATTAGGTATGTGGCTTCCTTAAAGGCAATAGCTAACCTAATAGGGTGGCCATATACAATATTTTATTCAGATGACATTTTGGGGTTTAGCATTTATAAAAGAAAGCCATTGCTTAGCGAATCTTTTAAAATTACCCAAACAGACCATTTATCATCTTCAGAAGTCTCTAACCTGTTTATGTTTCACTTAGACTTAAATAAGGTGACTGCTTTCTGGCCACTGAGCAATTTTTAACATACCTTTCAATCATAATTTCTCAAAGGCTGTTATTGGCCCTTGTTCATACAGAAAGATTGTGATCAGTGTGTCAGCAACATCCGAATGTGAACATACTCTGAGAGAATGACACAGGGAGGGGGAGAGAGAGATGCTGAAATTATGTCGTGGTACAGGTTCAGGAAAACTGCCTGTCTTTGAGACTAGTGTCCATAAATTTTATGGGAGCTATGGACAGATGCTATCCAAAATGGAAACCAGGTTCTGTGTGTTCTGAGGTAGTCATTGAGCTACCAGTGAAGTGCTTTTTCAACTAATTTTGAAGGCAAGGTAGGATGGATACTTGCCCCAAGTTTCCCAGTGCACTGTAGAGTCCTTATTAAATCAGAGATGTGGCCTCATAATCTTAAACCTGCTGAAAAGAACTTGGACTCTTTGGAGGAAAGTCACCAAACTGTGCTAGAGGGGCTGCATGGGACAGAGTTTCTGCCTAGTGTGCTAAGACCCAAAACAGAAAAGGGGAAGGGAGGAAATCCTGTCTTGTGGGTTAGAGAAGACATCTTACTTATCTATGGCTAAAAATCAGAAGTCATAATTTCTAGAAGATGCTTTAGTCTATTTGGATTTTTAGACTCCTGGGAAAAACACTACTGTGCAGAACAAAGTATAAATGCCTAAAGAATTATTTAGCATGAAGTGGTACATTTCCAGCTATATTTGAGGCATTTGCTTCAGCTGGTATAAAGAATGATCCCCTTGATGATACTCAGAGACATTTCTGTTTAATTCAGTGGTGCTGCGTTAGCTGATACTCACCAAAGACATGTCTTCAAAGATAAACTTTCAAAAACATTTCAATTGTAAGCCTCTTTCTAAAACCCTAAAATTCTTCAACTGCTTGGTTTGGGATGAAAACCGGTAGTCCAACTGTGCTGAGGCATATGACTGAACATACTGAGTTCTCCAAAGTAAGCTTCCTGTTCCCTCTACTCCTTAGCCACAGCCTTGTGGCCAGAACAGTTGCCTCAAAAATGCCAGAAGATAAGTGCAATGAGTAGCCGAGAACTTTCCTAAGTGACTGACCCAAATTCATAATCACTGCAGGTATCTTCCTCAGAGAGATGCAAGTGCCTTGGGGTGACTTTATGATGTTGTGTCCCATATCACTGTTCTATGCCCAGAAATTAATTTTGTGCTTTTCCATGCCTTTAAACTGAGCCTGAGAGGGGGAAGAGAAAAGTGTACTTTTTCAAAGCAGTTTGCAGCTTGTTTTCATGTTTTCAGGTACACAGGTAAAACTCTCTCTGCGTTCAGCAGTGGCAGGAGCAGGAGGAAGCACCCTGCTTGCTTGCTTTCCAGCCAGCTTTTGGCTTTCTTTTTCTCCAGAGAGAGACAGAGAGTTGAACTTTTGTTTTCCTGGGACTTTTTTCCCTTTTCTCTGCTGGACAGTTTCAACCTCAGGATACATTGGGAGGACTTTCCACCAAGGCCTTGGCCCTGGAGATGTGCCCACCACCCTGTCCCAACTCCAAGGAGGGGGAGAGAGAGATCTACAGAAGGACTCTGAATTTTCCCAGGTTTCTTTCAGCAGAGCAAGAGGTTTTATTATTTAGCATTATTATTCTTTTCCTGTATGTTTGTTAAATAAATAGTTTTTATCTCTTTCACTGTCCTTTGAGGAAAATTTATTTTTTCCTGAACCTGGTGGGGGAAGGGCTGGTTGTAACCTGCCTTCTCTCAGAGGATATATTTCCAAATTTACCCAAACTGGCACAGCAAGACAAAGTGCTAGATGAACCATGAGAACAGCTGCTCCTCACCATTGCCTCAGAGGCTCTTCCTACACCCCTGCTTCTGCCAAAACAGGAAAGCAGCCTATAACACCCTCAGCTGCTACAGAGGCACCACGTTATACTGTAGAAAATTTGACTTTGCAACTTCCATTCTTGCAGTGTCATAAACACTGAGAGTCAAACTCAGGATCTTCAGCACCAAAAAGCATATATTTCCACCTTGAAAGTTCAGAATAATCTTCTTTTTCCTGTAGCTAGGCAATAGACTCTTCCTGTCAGTGAATCAGCTGCTGGAGGAAGACTTCTCTGTATGTACAAGGCACTACATTTACATTTTGACCCATTTGAAAGATGGCTGAGGGGGAGTGACAAGTCAGTCAGAAATCCTAATATTTTGGCAAAGCTCATTCCAGATTCCTATCAGGAAGAAAAATAATAGTCTAGATTCAAATATAGTAGCTTACTCTTATGTTTTATTTATGAAAATCATTTAATTAGCAGTGCTTTGCCTCTACTCAATTTCCCACTTCTCCTGAAATGTTCTGCCTATACTGCACAGTGCAAAGACCATGCACACCCTCCAGAGAAAAACAGTGCTCAGGCTGCTGGGCTTTCTACTCAAAGTGGACACGGTGATGGATTTTAGTTCAGCTCAGGAAAGCAGCTTTGAAGTTACGTCGTATTTCTCTTTCCTACATTTGAGTTCATATTGGAGAAGCCTCTGCACTGCAAACTGGATGCCCTTCAGATGAGGCCAAGCCAGAAGACGCCCTACTAAGATGCAGCTGGCACAGTCTACCTGTGTGGCACCTTAGAGCAAATCTGATGCTAAAGCTGCAAACGGGCAGGCAGTGCAGACCTTGCACACCCAGGGACAGCTGCCTGACTCTACAGATCCACTCCTGTTGCACTGTGCTGCCCTCTGAGGCAGGCACAGCTTCATGTGTTTCTTTATCCATTCTTTGAACATAAAAGGAAATTTGATCAATTGGTCCTATGGATTAAACTCTAGATAGAAAGTCATAAAATCCTGGAAAGCCACCTTCAAGTCCTGAGGGTTCAAGCAAGACTTTTTATCACAGATGTGATTGACCTGTCCCTGATGGAGAGATTGCCACAGCAGGAGCCCTACAGCTTCATCAGGAAAGAGTTGCCCACTATGTCCATCCCCCTTCCCTCCCTCTGGCCCAATGCTAACCTGCAAAGTACCTTTTTTCCACATCTGTCATTGTATGGATGTTATGAATTAGAATTTAATTTTCCAAGGGCATGTCAGAAGTGGAGTACAGAGAGAATTTGAAAAGGTTGCAAAAGGGCTGTAATGAAACTACCACACTACCTGTACTTCATGCAAGACTTTAGACCTCTGGGAGCCTAATAAACACCTCTCACTTCTGTTTTTGGGGTGCACACAACTGTATTCATATTCCTGTCTGCCTCACTACCAAGCACAACATCTTCTGGCCCCTGGAATAAGAGAAAAAGACAAAAAAATTCCTAGAACAACATAACTTTTTTAAAGATCTTCCCCAGTCCCCTTCCTCAAAGACATACTGACTGGGAACCATGGGAACACAGATCCCTACTGCGAGTCTATATTATTCAGCAATATTCTTAGGAATCTGCTAACTGATTTCTCAAGGGGGTAGAAAGGAAACTGGGAAGTCTATTTCCCAGTAGAAAATGGAGTAAATCTCTCTCACTGGCAGACTTGCACACACACACACAATTTTTTGCAGTCTAATTCAATGCAGGCATAGAAGTCAATCGGAACAACAGTGCAATTAAGAATGCTGCATTCAATCCTGTGTGTCGCATAGCCCTGCTATACATAGGAGAATTGGAGGCTCATATGCCTCCAGTTTCAAAGATAAGTCATAAGTTGCACACACAAAAATCTTTATTTCATCACATCTTCCTCAGGCAGATAAACTGAATTCTGTATCAATCACCATGTTCTGATTTTCTAAGCCTTTCATTGTTTTAACACAGCACTGAGGTAATAGTGTCAAATACTGCAGTTTACAGTCTAGTGAACCTGGGTAATTCAGAGTTGTTATTGTAAAATAGTCATCCCATTTATATAAAAGTTTTGATCTTAAATTACAAGGTGTTCTGCTTACTTTGTATTAGAGATGTCAGGGATATTTTTTAACTATAAAGGGGTGAAGAAAGTGTCTTTCTAAGTAGTTAATTTAAAGAGAGATACTGCATGGAAACCAAAAATACTCTTATGAGTATGATAGCCTGAATCTTAAGTACTTGGTACTTTCCAGGCTGTGTTAGCCAAGGCACTGAACAAAGGACACTTCTGTGTCACCACTTGCAAAACAGAGCAGGGCCACGTTTTTGCATGCTTTTTGATAGCAAAGGCAGGATACAGTCATCAGCTGAGCTGAAATCATTCCTTCTCAATTCTCTTTGCAAGTTTTCCATACTCTGAGGCTCATGATTTGATTTTAAACAGTCAAATATTCACAACTATTGTCTTCCAGAGAGGAGTGTGCTGCCTCTTACCTCCAGTCTCTCAGCACGTTAGGCTGCCAATGAAGCCTGGAGGGGGCTCAGTGGCTGCTGCAAGCTCCCATCTAGGCAGGAGCACACATCTCAGCAGGATGTTCCACTGAAAGCAACCGTCCTCCTGGAAAAGCAGATGTTGACTTGCACCATGTGGGAGTGGTATAATGTCCCTCACCGTCGTGCTCAATTTAGTACATTTGCATCCCTCTGCTTCTTAGTACTGTGAATGTCTTAGCTGGTATTTAATGGTTTGTGTTATTTAAATTGGATCCAAACCTTATTTACCTAGGTCTATTAGAATTTCTGTTCTGTTTCCTCACTTATTCAGAGGTATTGTTCTTCCTCCTCATTTGGTTCAGTCTGGTTTTGTTTGTCCTTAAAAGCTCCATCTTCTCCCAAGACCAAGACTTGTGAATTTCTCTTTTCCTTGACAAGTGCAGGAGTGCAGTCCTAATCCCTCACCCTACAGTTTTGCCCTGTAATTGCATCAGCATGCCCAAATTCTCTGTTTCCCCCCAGCACCACCATGTTCGGGAACAATGCTTCTGTGCGAAAAGCTGTAATCTCTGGAGGACCCTCATAGTGACAGGCATTACATCGTGCCTCTGCCTTCATATGCACAGGTATTTTTAAAGGACAAACTAGAAAAGACCAGTTGTGAGGTCAGGCAAAAGTCAGAAACAAAATACCTTGTTATCTTGAAAAGGGCTTGAATAGCACAGCTACACCTCTTCTTACTTGGCCACATCATGGTAGGTTCCCCCCTCAGGTAAAAAAAAAGGAAAGAAAATGGAAAACAAGCTACAGTTTCTCTGTCTTGGCACACATTCTACACTACCCAAAACACACAAAGCTAATGGAGTTTATAAGGTGAGGAACTGACTAAGAAGGAGGGCTTACAAGAAGATAAGGAGGATTTCAATAAAATAAATAACCGCCTCTCTACACACCCTCAGCAAAAGTAACTCAAAAATACTGAGTTTGAAAAACCACACTTCTATCCTTTCTTATGTGTGCACATATGTACATTTATTTTCATTTTTATGTTTCTTCTTAGTCAGATAGCCCATGAAGGCCAAAAAGCTGGATAAGGAGCATGTCTGATCTCCAGCCAGAATTAAATACACAGTCTTAGCGGAGAATAGGTCAGGACAGACCTCTTGGTGAGAGACTGGGCAATACACAGTAGTTCCCACTGGAACAGGAGTGAGTCCTCTGGAAAATGACTGTGGACCCTTTTGAAAGACAACATTTTCCAGTTCATTAATCCACTTACAGCAACAAAATCCCATGCTGTCAGGGGAACCTGCAAAACAAAAAGCATAGGGAAGCCCTGCTAGGTCAGACATTCTAGCCCAGTACTCTCCATTAGCAGAGAGAGAAGCAGTTACTTAAGTATTTATCCTCCTAATACTCCTGCAGGTTCCACAAGTCCTGGACTGAAGACTTCTGGTGTACATCCCTGATTATTTCCATTAGCTGAAGTTTATGGACCTAAATAAACATCCATTAATTTGTGCATTTCCCTTCTGACCCCACTAATGCAATCTGCCTCCACAGCCTCCCATTGCAAAAGATTCAGATATTAACTCTCTGGGACGTAAAAAGTAGGTTTTGTGTCCATTTCAAACCAATTTCTGCTGAGTTTAATGCATATTTCTTGTTCTAGTCTTGCACTAGACAAGATCTGCTCTAGGTTAGCAAATCAAGAGACCTAGACCTCAGTCTAGACCCCTAGGTATAGTCCTGGATTTGTGCTACCTTACCTGCCAATAAGTGATGTCATGAACTACAATCATAGTCCCCTTAGCCCTCACTCCAACCTGAGAAATTCCAGCCTTATTAGTTTTTCTTTGTAAGGAAAATTTCTTCACCCTCTTAGTTGGTTGCCCTTTCCAGTCTTTTCTATGTCCACTATGCCCTTCTTAAATAGCGAAGTCCTGAATCACACAAAGTACTCAAAAGGTGCATCAATGTGGATGCAAATATGCTGCTAGCAAGAATTTCTCTTCCTTCTTTCCAGTCCCGTGAGATATTTTTCTCTCTCATGGAAGATAGTAGCAGAGTTCTATAAACTATGAACACCTGTGGCCTTGCAGAGCTTTGTTTATGGTACAGTAGAAAAATATTTTGACAATGGATGTTTTAGGATTTTAGCCAATCACCCCAAGGGGTGGCTGATCCTTTGACCAATTAGACTATGAAGAAAAAAAGTCTATAAAAGAGTTGTAAAATAATTAAATCAATCAATCTTGCTGCACAGTTCCTGCCTGCTGGATCTCTCTTCTCCTCCCTACCACTGTGGGATACCGCAATACATCAAAATTTTGATAAGAGCAAAGAAGTGTTTTCTGGTTTGCTCTCAGTACATTGCTAGGGATAATTAACATTGTGCTGACTTTTTGGTTGCCATGATATCCAAGCAGTGATTTTAGGGGACTGTCAAGGACAACTGCAGGATCTCTTCCCTGAGTCATAGCTACCATCTGAATGCTCGACATTGCACAAGCACAGTTTAGGTTATTTCTCTCTAATTGCATCACCCTACATTTTTCTACACTTTTTTCATCTGGTGGGCTTTGCGGACAAGACTTTCTAAAGTTACTCGCTATCAGCACAGTATTCAATTAACCAGAAAACATTCTTAATATCATCTGCAGATTTGGAGATGTCACTGCTCATGCTCCTGTCAGTCAGCTGAGGTCTGACCAGCCAGATTTACCTTCCCTATTATTTTGGAGATGCACTGGAGGTTGTATTACTCCCTTACCTGTAGGATCTTTTCCAGGTTCTAGTTTAAATATTCTTCTGTGCTTTTAATTAACAGAGCCATCAGCCCAGTAATCCCTTGCTGAAGAGCCTCCTCCACAGTGCCATGGATTGAAGCTTACATTGGTTTAGCTTCTCCCTTTACTGGGAAATCATGTAATTCCCCTTATGATAGTTAACAACAAAGTGAGACCTGCCCTAGCTAAGGTACATCAGCCTAACCCACCTCCGAGGAACCAATTCCATTTTTCTCCCCATCTTTCTTAGCCAAACTGCCATGGAAATTGTCTGACTTGTGGTCCTCTGTTCAGCACCACTTCTGTGTATGCAGCTCTTCATTCCAGGGGTTGTTTTCATTTGGGCAAGAATTCCCAATAAATGTCAGCACCTTTATACAAATGTATCAAGGGTTTGAACCAGAAATGCACTACTGTAATCTGAAATTTCTTGTTCATCTAGCAATACTTTATAATAAATCTACCAAGTAAGATGTTGTAAGACAGATGACTAGAAAATATAGTGCCTGCATTCAGCCAGCAGGAGAGAAGGCACGTGGATAACCATAGTCCTTGAATTTTGACTTCAGTGGTATGTAAAGCTTCAGAACAGCTTTTAAGGAAAAGATAATTAAAGACAGAGATCAAATGAAAATGGCATAAAATACAGCATGGGCTTAACAAAAGTAGATTGAAACAGATTAACCTCATACATTTCTTTGACAAGATAACCTACACTCTAGACAAAGGATGTGATTGAGCCCATCTGTCTTAACTTTAGCAAAGCCTATGAAAACAAACAGGGAATTAATAGTAAAACAGGAAGAGTTGGGGATTATCAGAGAAATTGTGAGGATGAGAAGCTGTCTCATGTCAGACGTCGAGTGTGCTTTCTGAAAAGGAAGGTTTATGGCTGAAAGGAAATTAGGAAATGAGGTTCCTCAAAAATCGGCTTTGACTTCACTTTATAGAACTTGATAAAAGTCACTAACAATCAGGGAAGAAACATTAGGAAACACTAATAAAGAAAAATAGCTCACAAATGGAAATTATTTTCACTGAAGAACTGGACTACAGTACATAAAGAAATGGATACCACTGAAGATTAGGTTAAAAAAATTGAAAGAAATCTTGAAGTGCAAACTGAAGGATAACAATCTTTGGGACTAACAGCAAGAAATTCTCCTGTAGGGTGAATGCTCCACCCTTGGAAATGGTGAAGAAGAAGAAGAAGAAGGATTTATTTCTGCTTGTTGATTTGTAGGAGGGCAGTGGGCCACTTATATGAGGAAAAACAAAAGTGTAAAAAGCAAATCCAGCACACATAAACAAGAGTTGTCTGTAGGGGTGGGGAAGGATACTTTCTATTAGGAGAAATAAAATTTGAAATGGAAGACGTACAAGAAAGAATTATAGGGATTTTCAAAATACTGAAGAACTTATTTTTGGTGAAAAGTCAAAAAGAAAATTGAGACAGAGAGACTGAAAGGAAAATGATTGTTATACACTAAATTATTTAGGCTAAAATCAGAGTTCACCCAAGAAAAAATGAGTACAAACTTAAAATTGGATTTCTTGAGCTTGAAAAATATGGACTGAAGAATTAGATTAGTTTTTTGAAGGGAACAAGAGGGATAAAAAACCTGGTTTTAATATACAGTCTTACAGTAAAGGAGATGTAATAGAGTGCTTGCACTAGCCAGGGATGGCACTCAATTAACTCTGAAGTCTCCTTTCCAGTCCTGTATGTTACCTTTAACAGAAGCAGTATCCAACTTTGCCACTTAAACTGAGCAGTTAGAGGACACATTCCTGCAGAGAAGAAGCTTCTCACGAAGTTTGCGAATTTTTTAGCCAAAAAAAATGTAACCTGCCAATCTTGGCTTTCCCTTTGCAGTGGTCACCCCTTGCACAAGCAGTGCAAAGGAGGGGCAGTAGTGGCCTTGCAGATCCACAGATGTCTGTGACCTGTTGCTGTCACCCACCTTGGTACAGAAGCCCTCAAACCTGCAAGGAAGGGTCTCTGAAGGCAGCAGTGGGGGTGGGCAGCTGTTTGTGTCTGGTAAGAGGTTTCCTCCTGTTTTACATTTACAGCATCTCTATGCAGCTGACAAAAGCAGGCTTGAAGTGCAGGCTAGGAACGTGTCCTGTGGTAGATTTAATCCAGTGAACTTGCAGGAAGTGCAGAGCTGTGGCAGCACGGGCTCCAGTGGGACCGCTGCAATCCTGCCTGGAACTGGGGTATGTGTGCTCCAGTTTAATCAACACCAGCAAAGTCTGCTTCCCACACTGCCATTTTTTATGTAGACATATCCTCCAAAGCTAATAATCTTTACTATCCAGAGGATTCCACATCTAGAAATATATCGCAGTTTAATTTGTGCTTGATACTGTATGAAAACAAGCGGGGAGGTGAGAGCTAGCCTCTGTGGGGTTCTGTATCCTGATATAGACACATTTCATTACTTCTGTCCAGTTTATTGGGGTCTTTCTCAGCCCACTGATGGTCTGCATTATTCAGGTACATGAAACCAGAAGGAGCAATATATTAGCCAAATACTGTTTATAATACACTGAGAGGAGATTGCCCAGTTGAGGCAGTGCTCAGGTTCTTCCCAGTCAAAGCATCACTGTAATTGTAGATGCAGAAAGAGTGGAGGTTTTATCCCATCTCTTTTTTAATCGTCTCTCAATTCTTTAATGACCCAGCCAGTTATATAAACATAGAAAAGTGTTTCAGCAAAGGCACTTCAGGGAGATTTAACAGGTTTGGAAAGTATTGTTCCACAGATGTCATCACTGTTATGATGCAGGCAGCACTAAATCAGCTGTGATTTGAAATTTGACAAAAAACATGTAAAATAGAAGGGCCATGAATGAAAATGGTGAAGCTTCCAGTATCAGTGTGGAATGTAAGAACTAATAGAGCACCATTTCTTTTTCAGAATTAAACAATTTTGTGGGAGATGGTTCAGTTTGAAAGAGATCAAACTCATATAGGGTGATAACATTCAATGACTTCTAACCTCACATCATGAAGTTCCTCATATATTACCAAAAAAATCTACTCTTCCCTAACTCATGCATTTTACTTCAAAATATCTT
>NW_008237619.1:5312649-5350353 GCF_000691975.1 Corvus brachyrhynchos
CTGCTATCTGGCTTTTAAACAATGTGTGAGGCTTCTTCCAGGTAGCCCCATTCCCATCAAGAGGAGTTAGTCCCAATCCACAGAGCATTGCAGCTGCTTTGCACCACATTAGCAACACAAAGCACCACACTGGGTTTAGCACCCTAGAACAAACATAGCCTGCCGTTTTCATTCTCAAAAAGTGAAGATCACAGTCAGAAATATTTCCTTTGGGTTATGGCATAAATCTAACAAAAACAGCTTAAATCCATCACCCTGGAACTGGAATCCTGGAATTACTTTCACCTCAAAACCAAGCTCTGAGCACGAGCCTACAGTCACTATGGATCAGTGCAGTGTGATTCTGGTCTCTCTCTCTCATGCAAGATGACAGCCTGGCTGCCACTTGGAGGGAAATTATCCACCAGGGTCTTCTTGGTTAATTAATAGAAATTTAGAGGCCAACTTGAACGCATGGCTCTTCGCAAATTACTTTTTTTTTCAGCTGCAAGCCTAAGAGTCTTTCTTCTTTTTCTATACCATGGCAAATGGGGAACAGATTTCTGTTTCCTAATGCTAGTATCCAAAAAACCCAAGGTTGTAGACTCAGTTGTCAATGGCAACAGCAATACCATTGTTTAGCCTCTAATTAATAGCATGGAGTGAGCTCAGTTATCAGTAAGCTTATGTTTCCATAAATAGCAGTTCTGGTTCCTTTCTGCAGAAGTATTGCACATCACATAAACCTAATCCAACTGTCCAGAATGGTGCTTATCTGTGAAGGTTGTAGCAGATTACTCCAAACTTTAAAGTTCAAGACCCTTCCTAAGGCTAAACAACAAAGAATTCCGCACACTGAAACTATTTTCAGTTGGATTCCATCAAAGTTTTAGATTTCCAAATGGTAAATTTTTAGGCTTTTTGTCTGTTCCCTATGATATTCCCAGCCTGGCTAGGTAGTCCCACAGGGCTATTTTTACAGCAATGAAAGTTTGAGTTATGTTCCTGCTGCGAATTGCCTCTGGAGTAGCTTTTCTTTCCATTCATTAAAGAAAAACCCCTCCACTCTGTTACTTGCACTAGATAACTCAAGTCGACCAACTGGAATACCCTGCTGACTGCTATGTGGCTCCTTTTGTTCACTGTATTATGTTTTTCCTGTAGGTCTTGAGAAGCCCAAGCTCCTGTGCAAAAAAACCCAAGTTATTGGAGCTGGTTCAATAGCAAATAGCATCCTCACTTTTCGCACTTGAAGGCAGATGACTACTTGTACTTAAATATTAAGCTTAACTGCATCTACATTTGTCCACCCTTTGCATAGCCTTCCTTCCCTGCTTCCCTGATAGCAGAAGCAAGGAGTTTTAGGATCACAAGAACAAAGGGTGTAGCAAAAAAATTGTACTTGTGTGTAAATTGAACTTCACCAAAGTTTCTGTACGCCATTTTCAGGAAGTTATGCTTTGCTCTTGCAGGACATTTATGGATAAATGATGCAAAGAGATCCTGTCCTTGGATGTAAGGTACAAGTCAGTTAAAGAAAGGATGAAGATGTTTTCTTTGGGCAAACAAAAACAATTCACATTATGTCTCTGCTTCCCTTCAGAGGAATAAAAAGTTCAGACTGTGACCATACTGTGAGGGGTGAGACCTTCTGAAGGACATCTGATTGGAGCCAAAGATTTCTCTGGTCAGCCCAGTGGGCAGTGGAAAGGGTTTCACAAACTTTCAGTTTCCCTCTGCACAAGCAACCACAACATATGATTCTAAGACTTGAAACTCCATCTTAAAAGCAGGAGAGATTTTGACTTGTGACTCTGTCTTGAATGCTACTGTGGTGGCCTGTTAATTCCCTGATTCTGTGATGTTCCCCCTGTTCCCTCCCTGGCCTTGGCCACTCCCTCAGTTTCTCCCTCTTTGCTCCTGTACCCCAACCCCACCCAGGGACCACCCCTGGGCCCCTGACAAAATCACCCCGCACCCAGACCATGCTGTCTCTCTACATCTGAACATTGCGGGGACAAGATGTGATTAAAACCATCTCAAACCCTCATGAGAGACCCTTCTCTACCTTCTTTACCACCACTGCATTGTAACACTGTTGGCTGCCAGAGCCAGATGGAGGGACTGTCCGAAATGGACTCCGGGATGCGACTGACTGCACAGCCCTGGGTAACCCCCGCTGAGCTCTCAGGGAGCAGCAGCCTGCTAGGCAGAGTCCAGCAGTTACAACATGCTATGGCATCTCTCTAATAGAAACCTTCCTATTTCCAGCCTATACTGATTCATGGCCCTCTTACATCTGTTTCTTCTTGTGCCAGCATTGTTCTCTACCTTAAACCTCTCTTTTCCTTTGCAGAGTTTACCTCCATAATGCATTTATAGATAGCAATCATATCCCATTCTCAGCCTTCTCTCCATTCATCGAAATGACACTAAGCATTTATAGAGCATTTTTATGTCTGAAGTTCTGCAGACATTATGAGTTTCTCCTCACCAAGAAGATGGGCAGATAAGCAATATGAGTTTTCATTTTTTCGTTTTTGACTCTTAGTGTGTGTTTGTGATGAGATCATTCAGGCAGAAAGCTGAAGCTGTCACTGTACAGAGGAGCATCACATTACAGCCAGAAGGAGAGCCAGAATTCACAAGCACCAAACAGCATTCCAGAAAACAGCCTGGATCAAGGTCTATTTCATCATGGTTTTGCTTTATATAAGCTTTCCCCTCCTCCTAAACATAGTTGTTTCATAATAGTCCATAATTTGACCTATTAAAGAAGCAACACTTTAGTACAATGTTATCAAATTTGCTAGTGAAAAATAAAATAATATATATATATATATATTTTTGTACCGAATTTCAGAGCTTTGGCTGCACTGCAGCTCACCAATCCAAGGGTCACAGCTGTGCATTCTTTGTTCTAAAAATTTTGGAATCGTTCATGTTTAGAAATTTCTTAATGGAATGATAATGGCCTCATATCTCCAAAAGCAGAGGAATATATCTGGAGATACTGAAAGAATATATATCAAAATGTAATGAAGAAATGTGATATCTCTGATTGCTTCCAAAAAAATCTTGCAGCAGCACAAAGCCTACATGAAAATCCAGCAGGATCTCTGGCTAGTTTTCAGATTCATAGCAGGGTACATGTAAATCTCTAGCGCTCAAAGAGCTGAAAAAATAAAACAAGGAATCAGATCTTATACACACAAAAGACAAAAGCTGAGCTTTCATTTTCCAAAGTTATCCAATTCATGTAAATACAACCCAGGAAGTTTTCATTCAGTAAGAGTCCAAGCAAAAATCAAAGTGTTAGACATCAATTCCTCAGCAAAAGGCGACTTCAAGTATCTGGGTATCCTAATATCTGATTTAAAAAAAAAGAAGACAAATTAACTCAATGGAAAAGTGTTTCTTGTAAGAAACAAAGTCCTTTTTCACATTCAGTATTATTTTCAATAGGCAAGTTTTACTGCCTCCGTATGAGATCTGCAAAGCTGAACAAAAGGTTGGCTATGTCATCAAAAATGCTGATCATCATTACCCGTTTATACAGTGATGACACTAAATGGCAGCGGAGAGAGAAATGTTCTAAACTGGAAAAGATGCAATATTTCTGATATAAATTATAGCCCAATTTGAAAAGCAAAGACCTGAAAGATTACTGTCTTGCTTGAGATTTGCATCTCTTCCTGAGCCCTGCCAGGGCAGCAACCTCCAGCAGTTACAAAGTGAGTCCAAAGTGACTGCTAAATGACAAAATAATGTCACTGCTTTTAGATCTATTTGGGCTTCAAGAGCAAGCACTGGACCAAAAAGAGGGTCTCAATGCCTGCTTTATTCCCCAGTGCCTGGAGTGCCTCAGCACACCCAGCTCAGATTCTGAAGCCAGACCTAAGCATCCTCAGAACTCCTTTGCACCCAGGCACAGCAAAAAGCAACCCAAATACCAAGTAAGTGACATTGCTGTTTCCACTGGGGAATGTCAGAGAAGGTATTACAAAACAGCAATTAGCTAAATACATGTTGTGGCAGCAGAGTCTTATGCAAACCAAACCAAGAAAATCCCCAAAATGGGCCAAAAACAAAGCCTATTGTCAACAAAAGGACTTAGACCCTCTAGGCTGGTAGTGGAAAAACTCATTGATCAATCAAGCCAACAAAAGACAATGTAATATATAGACGGTTAAATGATAAGGACATTATCAAACAACAAATAGTAGAAAAGGAGTTTATAATTCAAATCAACTTGTGTTAAAGGTGGGACAATCCTGGCTCATAATTGCAGTATTTTTCTTTTGAGCAGGCGAGTTTTAAGACCTGCCTATTGAAGTCAGTTGAAACAAAGATCTCCGAGACCTGAATGAGAAGGCATAAAGAGCCCTCTAAGTCAAAAGGATAAAATCAAACCTGGCATACGCAAAGTGTGGAGAAAGGAAAAACTTCACAGAGCATGTCGGATGGAAATCCGCATTAAAAATTTCGTGAAGATACCTACAAGAAAGAGATGGAGATTGACAAGCAATTAAAACAACTTTTTAAGTTTATCCTAAGAGAACAGCGCTCAATACACTGCCATAAAAATGAAAGAACATACTTACTGCAGTCCTGCAACTCTGTCCCCAGTCCAAGACCTTTCAATAGTATCATTAATGATGGGGAAAATGGGATGCTGCATATGCTTATGAAATTTACGAACAATGACTAAAGCTGTGAGAACAATGGATAACTGGACTGAAATTCAAATTGCTTTGGCAAATTGGATAAATAGCTTGCAAAAATGAGATTCAATACAAGTGGGAGGACAAACATGGGGCACAACACTTAGGCAGGAATTATCAGCTCGCACAAATACAAGATAGGGAACAACTGGTTAAGTGGCAATTCAGCATAAAAGGGTCTGAGGATTATAGGGGATTACAAAGTAAGCACAGTTCAGAAATGTGGTGCTAATACAAATGACATAAAGGCACAAAATCACAGGATAAAAGCAGGAGGATAGCCTGTGAAATATATGAGCTATTAATTACTCACTCACTCAGCATTGTGTAAAAGTCTTTGCTTTAGTATTGTGTCTACTTCAAGTACTTTAGACCAGAATCCAAGGAGAAACAACAACTGGAATGGTCAGAGACTTAAAACATCTGATATACTCAGAAAGTAAATGAGCAACAACAACAAAAAAGAGATGGATGGATGACGTGATGACAGTTATTGGAGGGTTATATAAAGGATAAATCAGGAACTGTCATAACACAAGTGGAAAGTGTTCAAAGGAAAAGTAAATGCACAGTAAACCTTTTCTTACATTGATACATAAATAGTAAAGAAAAGAGCAAGGTCGTGATGCACTGAAGATGGGATCAATAAACATAATCTTGGTAGGATCCATAAGCTAAACAAGCACTTTAGCATATCTTCACTCACTTTAGCATAGTTTCATTAAAGGTGACAGTACAGAATACTCAGATATGTAGAATAAAGGCAGAAAAGTAGGATCACTGTAAAACAAGTGAGGTGGAACAAAGAGTCAAAGTACTTATGCAATTGATGTGTCCAAATCACATCTATCCAAAAAACTCTAGGAAAACTACCATACGGAAATATACTGTGATAGCAATAGCAAAAAATACTACCTGCATGTAAAAAATACCAGTAATAAATTTCAGTGACATATCCAAATCAATTTGCAGAGAAGCAATAAAAAAAGTTACAGAAATAAGGGGACATGGTAAAATAAAACTCAAAATAGTTTAATCTGAAATAAGTTGGCCTAATATAACTTTTTTCTACAGTGTATTTGGACTTGAGAAGAACCTCTGTTATATATAAATCTGTATGGGAAATGACCTAGACAATACAACTTCATAGGAGCAGCTACTTAGCAATGCACTGAAAGGAGGTAAATATGGGTGTTCTCAAAGATTGATTTCATAGCCAGTCTTATTCAGCAATATTTACTTTAGTGGACTCAGCAAAAAGAATATGAAGGCAGTTAAGTAATATGCTGATAAGACAAATCTTGTGAGCATCACCATACAATAAAACACAATAATTAAAAAGAGTTTGGAGAAAAGAGATGAAATACTGCAGAAGAGGACAGCAGTAGTAAGGGATGGATGGGAAATTCAGGTAAAAGATGGGAGGACATCAGTCTGATGAGAAGGAAGACATGAGTGAGCTATCTTATCCCAAGTGATACTGAGCAAAGGTAATTGCTCAAGGCACTGCACGGGGAATTACTGAAATGTCCTTTGGAGCCTTGTGGGCACTCTGGTGATCCACATTCCAAAAAATGATGAATTTAAGCTATTTAAACTGGAGCAGGTGCACAGAACAGTTTCTAGAATGATCATGGAAATAGAAAGCTTAGCTGAAAAGAGAAACTGTTTAACAAATGACGGCTGAGAGGGAATATAATTGTTCTCTATAAACATATCAAAGAGGTAAACACCAGGGAAGGAGAAGAGCTATTTAAGCTGAAGACCAGTATTGGCACAAGAACAAAGAGGTAGAAGCTGGACATAAATAAGGTTAGGCTGGGAGCATGATTTCTAACCATCAGAGGAAGGGAATTCTGGAGAAGCATTAAGAGCATGAAACTCAGGTATTTTACAGTGGGGCTTTATTGGTTTGGGGAGGCAACATGATAATGTGACTGGCTGGTGACTGCAGGAGGATTTAATTCAGTGAGACAAAGAAATCCTTTCAATCATGTACCTCATAAAAAATAGAAAGGTCTTTCCTGAGCAGGCTGAACCTGCAGATATAAATCAGTTGTGCTCATCACAGAAGCATCTCTTCTATCATGCACAGTGTGGGGCACAACCAACCATCCTGATGAGTCCTTCAGGACTACTTGTAATAAGACCCTGCCATTCCTATTCCGTGGCTACTACCAGAAGAAACCTCCAAAGTTCTCTCTTGCATTATTTGCCCTTTATATTAACAAGTACTTCCAGGGGAACTCACAGCGTACACAAACAGACTTTACAGCAATTAGAGCTTATCAAATCTATAACTCAAACCCATTCAGGAATGGTTCTACTGAACCATTTTTTATTACTCTTAAGATGTGAGTTATCTTAATTTTTTATTACTCTTAAGATGTGAGTTTTCCCCTTTTCTATTTCTCAAACTACTTCATGGAAGGCCTTGCTTAAAATGAAATTAAATATTATGAAAGTTTCTGGCTAAATGTCTATTGAATGCTATAAGAATCTTCAATTTTTAAAAGCTCTTTATCAACTATTTTTATTTAAATAATAGTTTTGATTAATTTTGAGGAAATATTCCATTAAATTTGCAGTATTTCAATTTTTAAGAGCTCTTTATTGACTGTTTTTATTTAAATAATAGTTTTGATAAATTTTGAGGAAATATTCCATTAAATTTGCAGTAAATTGAGAAACCCTTCTAATGATGTAATAAATTTTCTAAGAGTTAATAGTTTATTAGGTGTCAATGTTTGAGAAACCCTTCTAATGAATTTTCTAAGAGTTAATAGTTTATTAGGTGTCAGATGATTTTTGACAAAAAATAGACTTCAGTGAGAATTTAGAAATACCTGACACACCTTTTTTTACCCAGCACTTTTCCAAGGAGAATAACTTTAAGTCCTGTACGACATTACAAATGGGAACATAGGGAAAGGAAAATAATTTGATCAGAGGGAAAACAGTGCATTAATAAAGTACCAGATCTCAAGCATCCGGACTCCAAACCCTGTCTCTTTTTACCAAATGATTTATTTCTGAAAGTACTCATGCAAATATATGAAAAACAGTAAAGTATTTTTTTCTATCTGAGAAAAAAAGTGCTATATATGGTATACTTTGCAAAACTATCTAGCTCTTGTAAGGTCCTGTTGCTGTAGAACAAACTTCATTTTTCCAAAAACTGACACAGGCCTGGTTATAAATGGTGATAAATGCTGAGAAAATAAATTTCACTTTGAGACAGAACTCAAGTAAACCCTAAATTCAGAACGAAAATCATGACTGCACAGCAGATCTGTACAGGACCTCAGGAATTACAAGAAGCCTAGTCAAGCCTTGCATTAAGAGGCAAAATTTACTGCAGGCCAGAAGGGTGATGCAGGATCAATGAATCACTTAATTTCTCAAAATACAATCTAAGACTTGAGTGGGAAGGGATCTTTCATCTGCCTGCCAGCCCAGGGGAGGAGACTCTTACTGTAAAGGTTTGCACAATGCACCCCATGTGCTGCTGGGGGGGCCCTGCAGGCTGCGGTGAGCTCTACACGACATCCAGCCAAGTCTTGCTTGGATTCAGAAAGGACTCAGCAGACAGTGAGCAGCTCTCTGCTGAAATTAGCTCAGGTGTGAAACCTCCTTCTGGCCTGCTACAATAACCCACAGTGTCAGGAAGCCTCGTTTGAATTTGTGGCTTATAATTAACCTAAAACCCATAGCTGATGAAAGTCCTAATATTTTTTAGTGTAGTTTCTTTATTGCCACTCACATGAAAAAAAAAAAAAAAAAACAAACCTCTTGATAGGCCAGTGGCAGGACTCTGGATTTAAGGGAGCTTTAATGCTACAGCACTTGTCAACAGCATGGTGTTTCCTTTAAATGCTATAATAAAAAAAGAGAAAAGCAAATTAAGCTATCAAACTATCATTCTCCAGTGTGTTAACAGCCAGCACACAGGGAAGGGAAACCTGAAACCTTTTATTTACTGGACTGAGGCAGGACTCTGGAGCATGTCGCTGATGGGGGGGGATCAGGTGCGATCAATTTCTCTGCCCCTAACCACCAGAAGGGAGGTGCCTTCATTGCACCAACTGGAGCTGCATTAGCACCATGGCAGGCCCAGCTCTAAAAGCCCTGGAAGGGATAACAGGGCTCTTTGGTTTACTGCGTCCAGGTCAGGTTTTCCAACCATCAGGAAAACATCAAAAGTGGACAAGCTGGATGTTACTGAACTGCCTTACAACTCTTAGAGAGGGTTTTTTCCATTAGCAAACTTCCCTGAGATCCTGATTTCCCATGTAATCTTGATTACAAATCAAGTCATTTCTCCAATGCCTCCAAAAAATCCTCTCCAACAGTAATAAATAACGCATGTTTGATATACCCAGAATGCAGACAGAAACAGCAAGTTCATAGGATTGATTTTCAGGTGAAAATGGAACTCTGTGGGTTTGGGAATTTTACTCCAATTTGTCTTGTGCGCTTTTTGTGTGCTGTCTGAAAACTATAAACTGAGACGTGGAGAAAATGCAAAACTTGTTAAATTCTAGTAAGAAAGGCCAACATTATTGATCAGCTTCCTTGATTATTCTTGATCATGGAAAGTCTTCAGAAATTGCTTTCATAAGAAACATTTTGGTTCCAGAGAACAGCTTGGGTTCTCACCTTCTGGATGTGCATCCAGGGCTAGGCATAAGAGAGAAAGTTAAGCAAAGCATTTCAATCTCAGACTTTTCTTGCTTTGGTGAGTTTCAATCATAGAATTAATGTTGTTAGTAGTAACTTTTGTGGACTTTAATAGTCTAAGGACTTCAGCCACTAGAAGTAAGTCAAATATACACAAAAACTTTCAAATCGAGGATTCAACAGACAAAAAAAAAAATCCAACTTAGTTCAAAATGTTAATATTTCTCCATAATTAGCTTTGCTGTCCTTTTGTAAAACCCTGCCACTATTGTAGCAATAGAAAGATGTGTATATAAATTGCAGCATAATGGACTTTCAGAAATTAAGTCATTTAACGAACAGAAACCCCAGACAAACACTTTACATTAGGCATTTAGGACTTGGTTTGCTAATTAAAACAGATAATAAATATGTTCACACGAAAGGCATCCCATATGATTTCTTGTCTCAACTCAGTGGTTTCTATTATTTCAGTGCTCTAAAGCAAAATCATATTTATCATAACTAATTATCCAGATAATTCCTTGAAATGGTTCTTTCATTTAATTATCCTCTAACTCAGCCTCTTCTGTAACTAACAACAAGAAGCAAGCTCAAGAAACAGACAATAACTTGCAATTCATACTATCAAAGCTGCTCATCTCTAAGTCTTTGATAAGGAAACATTAATAACTGGGTGCCTCAAGAAGAGGCCCACTGTGCAAGCATTTCAAAGCTGTAATTTCCAGTAGCCTGTGAGTGTTGGAATACTTCTTTATCACTGACTTTACTGGCAGTTGCTTTCTTCTGTTTGATGCTGCATTCTCTGCTAATCCTGACCCACAAATTTTCCATATAAATCAGACAGATTTATAGATCTTGCATACTGTGTAGGGCCCAGAACACTACACAAACAACATTTTAGGCTGATTAATGGGTTTGTGCACCACATTAAAAACATCTAGTTTTGCTCTTGCTTCTTTTACCTAGGTAAGTTAATCTTGCCCATCATATCATATTTGTCTCAAGGTGCCTATTTTCTTCATTTATCCTCTTTTCCCTGCTTCACTGCTTGCTTGCCTTTCTCTCAGAATGCACTGGGAGGTCTGTGCTGCAGGTGGTTTAGTCTGCTGCCAGGGAATGCAAATACAACCTGCTCAAAACCTGGGGAAAAGCCACTCTCAGGTCAAGGCTCTGTGCAGCCATGTGAAGCAGCACACATTAACCATCAGGAAGCTCACAGTGCTTCTCTGTTGCACCCTGACACGGGGCAGAGCAGAGAAGGTGGGATGGACATTACAGTAGAGACTTCTGGAGCAAACAGATGCACAAAAACCCCTCAGGGCACTGGTAGAGCAAGGCCAGCTACAGCAGAGCCAAAAGAAGCTGCAGACTGCTCATATGGCACATAAAACCTGGCAAAGACAAGTCCCAGGTCCCACAGTATCCCATAACAAAGTTATAAAAAATTCACCTGTAACTACCTACAGGCCCTGATGCTGTTACTTTTCACCCAGTACTCCCAAACAGCAGTTTTGCCCCCATCTTTTATTCCTTCCCTAAGGTACACATGCTCACATCAGTTTTCAGTCTGAACTGAACAGACTGAACACAAGGGTAACACAAGAGTAAATCCTTCCCAGGCACGGGAGATATTCTAGATTTGTACTAGCACAGAGAAGAAAGTCTCACCTTTCCTAATGAAACATAACGTATCAAGTGTTTTTATCAGCCTAGAACTTTCTAATCGCAGCCTGAGGCCCACCTGTTTATTTAAGAGTCTCCTGGGATACTGCTGGCTCAAATATTATTGGTCACACACACATATATATGCATCCACAGCCTCATGATATTACCCTTTGCTTGCAGGAGATCAAGACCAACCAGAGTGTAAATTAACTCTGTCAATGCTATTCCAATATTCTGTATGCTGTGCCACCATCTTACACTTAAAATCAATGTCACAAAAGGCTGCCACCAGGAGCAGAGCTGGTATGCCCCAGGGGTTCTGCTGTGAAAATCCAGCACCAGTCAATGAAACCCTGTTAGTTCACTGCTTCAGTTTACAGCAAGAGTGCTATTGATGCAGAAAAAAAAGTAACCATGTTACTTTTTGCTACACAATAAAGTGCACCAATGGCCAGGGTGAGAGCTGATAACCTGATGGAAATAGGAAAACATTTTACAGAACACAAAAGTTACTGACAAATTCCTAAGAGCAGAGGCAGCATTAGAGAGGATACTTTTGCTCATGTTATAGTAAAGAATGGGTACTTTGATTGCTCTCTGCTTTTTACAGGTCGCCTTAAATTTCCCAGAGTGCTAAGGAAGAGAGTTGTTTGCAAAGCGAGTGTAATGCTTAAATCAGAGAGATCACAGTGACCTGTTGGGATTAATATGTTTTTTCCTGGACCAGTCTTCTGGTGAATATTTCCAAGTACAGAGAGTCATTGTGTCAAGTAGCACCTTGCTCTTAGATTGTGCTCCTGCTCAGTGCAAGAGCCTTTGTGGGCCCACAAGCCATATTCCCTTGCTCTTCCTACAAGAATTCCCTGTAGGAAAGGGGAGTGAAACCTGTGGTGAGATGAGAGACATATCTCAGGGAAAGACAAGTATGTTGTTCATCTACGTATTCCTAGAAAATATCTCAGGTAGGACAGAAAAAAAGAGGAGGCCCAGCATCAAATTTACAGAAGATCTTGATCCATACCATGCCAGTCTGATGCTAGCTCCAAAAGGGCCAGAAATCCCCTGGATATCAGGCTACCAAGGACAGCCAGGTCTCTATCTTCTCCTGCTTGGCATCAAGGAGACTGCAAGAGCCATGACCACTACCAGCACTGAATTGCTATCCTCTCCTCTTTTGCTCTGGCCACAAAGCAGAAAGGAGCAGGTTGCTAACAAGACAGCCCATGTCAAGTGAAGATTCTAAAGAGCCAGGAACCAAGTGCCACTGTGCTGTGAGAGATGCCATCACCTCTCCCTTTCCAGGTTAGAGACAGCTGAGATATCTGAAAAGCTGGAGATTATCTCCTCTCTTGGGGAATAAGTTGCCCAAGAAGAGATGGAGGGTTGGCCCAAGTATGCCTGCATTTACAAAATGGATATTTTGACAGGGAGAAGTGAAAATCGGGAGAGAAAACTCAAAGCCGCAGCTGATGGCCCGAAACGTCATCCCCACCACCATGAGGCACTTCAGTACCAGGGCTAAGGGAGCCTGCAGAGATGGCTGGATTGGTGCCTTGGCTTCCCTGCCAGCCACTGGAGAGTCCAGTCCCAAAGAGCTGAGCCAAGAGGCACAGCCTGCAGCACCAGCCAGTGCCTGCTACTGGCTCCGTGCATTGCCTGTACTCTCCCAGTGCTGCACTTTCCACTTACAGGGTTGTGCCTCCCCTGAGGAGGCACTGACCTCCACCCTACAGCCTGCACTGGGTAAAGCTGTGGTGAATCAGTTGTTTTCTTTTAATCTAGTTGTACCATGCATGACGTTCAGACACTTTTTCTCCCCAGCTCAGTGACTTATTGAAGAAGTTCCTCCAACTCTGCCAGCAGCTCCTCTTCACCAGCTTTCTTGTAGCTCAGTAGCATGAACAAGCTGCTCTCAGCCAGCTGCACTACAGACACTTCTAAGCCTTGCTTAACACAATAAGCACTCCTGCAGGTATGTGCCCACCACATACTAGCAAGTACACCAGCCCTCCACAGATGTCAATCAGTACCAAAACATCTACTAGCCAACCCCACTGCAATATGTCAAAAGACGTTGCCTCTTTCTGCAGCTATTAAGTGGTGCTACCTTCGGATTTAGAGCATGGCAGCAACTGGGATACACACAGGACCATAATTCTGCTTAATTCACGCTCCAGCAAGGTTGCAAATTGGAGCTCAAGTCAAACTATAAACAGTCCTTGCTTGCTGTCTTTGAATAATTCAATGACAAATAATTTTGCACAGAAGACAATTCAAGGACAAATTAAAAGACATGAATATTTCACGTTTAAATCAAGGCTTCTTTTAAACAATGTTCTGTCTATTCTACTGTATCTGTATTTTCCACACATCTGGATACCTGTGCAAAAACATGGACTAAAACAATATTTCATGGGACAGTAACCTGTTAAATTTCATATCCAGATCTAAAAAATTTAATTCTTGACCTACAATGGGTCATTGTAACTCCTTGCTCCAAGGAACTCTGTATTTACAGACAAGAAAATTAATCTCCAGTAGTTCTAGAATATAAGTGATTTCTGCTCCTTTATGATTAAAATGCATTTTCTCCTAAAATTGACTACATATTAGTTTCTAACAGAGCTAATCAGCTAATCTTATATCTTGTTGGGCTTTATTACCCTTCTAAAGCAAACCAGTGAAGTCACCTCTTTGTCACTTCATTAATAACAAATATAGCCATTAGAAGCGACCATATGTTCCTGCAGTAGCCAGTGTTATTAATTCCCAGCAGGGGATGCTTTTTCCTCCCTAAAAAACCAAACATTAACTTCAAGGACCTTTTTGGCTAAAGCAAGATCTTCTTCACTCTATAGAAACAGCTAAAGTTTCTCCAAGGTTTCTACAAAAGGAACAAAGGGAGATTGCAGAAAACAAACCATGTACCAAGACCATCTTTTTGTTATATTTCAGCTGTGTACTGAGCTGGCTAGAAGGGCCTCCATCAGTATCCTTGCCTACTTGTGCCACCTCATTTCTTCAGTACAGCATAAGGATGGATGGCCAGTGGCACCTCTGTGTGTTTAGCAGAGCTTTGCATGCTGGCAGGTGGTTATTCACACTATGCCATCAGCAGTAGTGCTCTAGTAGCACCCATGTGCAGCAGCACTTCCAGACAGCTCTGGGGCTCCAGCAGAGCAGCACACCCTTCCCTCCTGGGAGGCAGGAGCTGTGGCGAGCATACTACATTAGCCCTCCAAAATCTTCATTAGCTCTCTATTCATCTCAGGAGCCAGCTCAGGATGTAGCCACAGCGCTACAAAGCTCTCAAACATTTGCACATGAGCTCTTCTTTGTACCAGGGACTGTCATCAGGCTGGAGAGCCTGGAAATTTCCCATGGGGGTCGAAAGAGCTCGGTTTTGAGTTTTCTCTTGTATTACTTCCAGCTGTTGAGCAGGTTCTTCAGGTCACAAGGCATATTAAGAAGCCTACCAGACCTTTTTGCCTGGAAGGGTGAGCCTCTCAGAGCTGCTGGGTCAACAGCCACTTGGCACACTGCTGCCACATATCCTTTTTTCCATGATCTGCATGCATTCTAAAACACCAAATATAAATACAGGGAGCATCTACATGCATAAGCAATAAGATCATTTTCATTTGTCTTTTCACAAGGAAGTTTGCTTCATCACAATGAGTTAATTTGCTAATACATTTTCCCTTAAGGCATGTATTTCCTTGATTGAATCAGTTATCAAAATTTATTATAGTTCAAGACCCGCCCCCCAACATGTGCAAGGCCCTGATTTATTATTACATGCTCTGAATTTTTTGCCTTTGTCAAATGGACACACTGTGGATTTAACTTAGATATGTTGTTAGTTCACTAGCAATGAAGCTGTGGATGTCACACACAGTTTGCATAATTTTGGTCACTGCAGCACTTGCTGTTCCTATAAAGCTAACCAGTGCAACAATTGTCCACTTCAGTGTAAATAAAATTGAGGAACCTTTCCTATTACGCTGTGGAGACAAAAAATATTTTCTCCTTGGCCAGTGAAAAGGAAAGAGGCATGATCCATGGAGCTGAGCGGGGGGGGGGAAAGGAAAAATTCTTTCCCCAAAAAAGGGGATTTATTTGTTTGTTTTCTTTATTTGTGGCACTTGAGTTAGCCATTTACTCTCCCATGAATTTTATTTCTGACTGCAAAATGGTAACTCTAATGTTGAATTGTAAATCTAAAGCTCTTCACTCTGGACCTCAGAGGGCTGAGGGGAAGATGGCCATGATCCATGGAGCTGAGCGGGGGGGGGGGAAAGGAAAAATTCTTTCCCCAAAAAAGGGGATTTATTTGTTTGTTTTCTTTATTTGTGGCACTTGAGTTAGCCATTTACTCTCCCATGAATTTTATTTCTGACTGCAAAATGGTAACTCTAATGTTGAATTGTAAATCTAAAGCTCTTCACTCTGGACCTCAGAGGGCTGAGGGGAAGATGGCCCAAATAATGTGTATTCAGAACAGCACTCTCAGTACCAAGCTGTGAATGAATGAGCTCAGGTAATGAGAAGAGGAAAAATTGCTTTAATGCAGTTTGGTCCAGATGCATGCCAGCTTAATCCAGCTGACCTAGCAAGACATACTTTTTGGAATAGTAAAAATAGCCAGAGGATTCCTTAGCTTTTGCAGAAATAGGAGCAACATAGGCATTAAACACCTACCAGATCACAACCCTCGGCAGTTATTTACTATTGCAAGTGTGGGAAGGCGCCTCTCAGACAATTATGCATAAAGATAAGAAATGCTCGCTTTCCGTAAGGGAGTAGCACTGCTCTGAGGCCCTCCTGACAAAACCCACAGTCACTGTCTAAGCTCAGCCTACACTGTGCACACAGAGTTGCCATCCAGCCAGGGGTCTGTCTGCAGAGCGGCTGTGAGCTGACACACGGGCTGGTTCTTGTTCTCAGAGCAGCCAAAGCAAGCAGCAGATGAAGTGAGATCTGCCAGGGACCCAGCACGCCTGCAAAACCCAACAGGATTAGGGGAAGACAGTTTCTTTGAACTCTGGGGCCTGCTTTTACATAGTTTTGCAACAAACTTTCTCCCCATCACGTTCAATGTGCTTCTTTCAAAACTGAGAAACAAGCAGGTGTCCTACCATGGCTAAGTTAGCACCTCTAAACACCATGGCTTGCAGTGCAGTGCTGTACAATGGACAAAATGCCTACTGCAAATCAAGTTACAGCAGTGCATTTGGATACAAGCTTAAAAACACACTCTCACTATTTACTCCCCTGGCATTCTGACTGCATGTTCATCCATGATTCCTAAGGCACTAAATTTAATCAGAGAAAACAAACACCAATATTTCCTCATATTGTGTTCAAAATAATTTCATTAATTCTCTCATCAGAAACAGCATGTCCCTTCTTTTTCAAGTTGGTTTAACCTATCTCTCCCTGACTAGAGTGGAGGTAAGAGCTTTGGGCAAATAATTTAGGATTAAGAAGTCAAGATCAGTCTCAATAAAATAAATCCATACTTATCACACAGAAGCATTGCCATTTACCTGTAGTGCAGGTAGCTCAGCCACAGACCCTTTCAGAAACTGTTTAAATTCCTCAGATATTTGTCATTCTGCTGTAGTCCACCTGTGCTCCACCAGGGGTTTCATATCTCAAATGCTCCAGCTGTACCTATTTTATCCCTGACAAAGGTTCAAGGCCAGTTTACCCAAGTAGCTGTGCTTTTGTTCAATACCTACTTTGACAGTTCACTTTTCATGAGCATGTGATCTTTAAAATATAACTGAACAGTAACAAAAGACTGCCTTAGGAGCTATGAGTTTAGCCAGCTATGAGTATGACAGAGTAAAAATGCTCCCTCTTGTTACTCCTGATCAAAACAATAAAAAACATCAGCATCTTCTGATGTATTTCCCCAGCTGTCTTAAAAGTTTAAGACAATTAGTTTCAAATTCTTCTGATGTTCCTTCCAGTTCTTGCTGGACTTTTTTTTTTGGCAACAGTTTGACCTAAGGTCCCCAATTTTTCTCCCAGCTTCTTGCAATCTCAAGCAGAAGTGTTCTCACATATTTTCCATTACAGTCAATCAGACATGAACTGTGTCCAATGCTTGCCTGTAGCTTTGCTGTTAAATCCATTAAATCGTGGATCTCCTGCTGCTGTGGAAGCTGACAAGTTATCTTCCAACGTCTGGAATCTCTGAAATGTAAGAATAATGACAACAACAATAATAATAACAACAAATCAATCCTGATTAATTACTTTTTCTCCAGCTTTAGTTTTGTTTGAGCTCACCTCCTTCAGAAAACTTCAGCATATCCCAGCTAGCACACTGAGATGCCACTCCTGGAGTTGCTGCCCCTCTCAAGGCACACCTGTAGCTGATTTGTCCACAATTCTGAGGCAGGTGCCCAGGTGCATAGACAAGGTGAGCACTAAGGGTTGGATCTGCCACAGGGAGCCAGAAGCAGCAGCTGCCCACACCAGTTCTGCTTGATTTAATTTGAGCCCCACAATCAAACACATATTACAAAATTGCCTCTGTTGGCAGAGAGAGCTAGATTGCAAACTTTTTATCATTTGAAGTGATTTCAGGGCTCCTTTGGAAGATGTTTAATTATAGATATTTGACCTAACGTGGGAAGAGCAAATCTGAGAGGGTCCCATTGAGGAAGTCTGCAGGGAAATGTTTTTCTTTCCTTATCTTTCATTGTCAGAGATGTCAGTTCGCATGTTTGTATTGTGACTCTCTTCTTTATTTTCTTTAGGCTTTCCATGATTAAGAAAGAATAGCTAATCTCTGACTAAAGAAAAAAATTAAAATTAGGAAACAAAAAAATACAATTCTGGATGAAACTATTATAAGGAAAAGCTGGAAAACTGATGCTCATTTGAACAGCAAGCACCCAAACTACAGAGTGCATTTGGGTTAGCTGAGCTGCTGAACTAACAAAGCTAGGGTTCCTGCGGACCCGTTCTCATAGGAACTCCAGCTGAAGCTTTTCCCACATTTGTGACATTTCTAATCTTTATTCCTGCTTCTTCCCCTAGTCTGTTCACTCCCTGGAGTCTAATTAGGGTTGAGCTCAGTCTGAGACTTTCCATCTATTCATTGCCTGGCAAGTTGCAGGAAGTAAATACCTCCAACTTCTCCATGAAAGCTGATCAATAGATTATTATGGAAGAAAGGCCAAATAGCCACACAAATTCTTATTCACCCAGAGCATGACCATACTACCTTTCCTTCCTTTGAAATGCAAGGGAAAAAAAGGGAGCTGGCGCATTTGTTTTGAGCATTAGGAGTGCCTGTTCCTAACTGGGAGTGGATGAGTCTGGCATTCAAATGCAGCATTTTGAAAAAGCAAGGAAAAACTCAAAGGGTCTCCTATTGTCTGCAAGTAAGAAAGGAGGATACTGGGTGGAAGTGGATGCATGCCTGTTCAGCTGGGTAAGGGAAACAATTAACTTCTAGTCTTCGGCTATCTCTTTAATTGTTCATTAGACGTCTCATCTGTGTATACTTGCAATGGAAAAAACCCGTGCAAAGTATGTCACAGGCAGATGTGCGTGCTGTGCAGCAGTAACTCCTCACAGAACTCCGAGATGAGATTTCAGAAGCCGAGCAGGGGAGGGAGGAGGGTATATTGATCAACCAATATCTTGAAATAGATCCTTTTATGTTTTCCATAGCTGTAGATGGGTTGTTAAGTACAAAAAAAAAACACAATAAGAGTGAACAGTGTGAGTATCACCCTTGCATGTGCCTCGGCAATTCAGAAATGGCCACTTCCCTCCCACACTCGGAAGCACAGTAGGATGAGTGTGCTCAGGAGCAACAGGGCTGAATTCCATAGGTGCACACACCTCCTGAACCTGTGCATCTCCTCCAGAGCACACCTGAAAAGCTAATGCTGTGCCCTAATACATTCATGATAAGCAGCTGCTGGGTGAGCTTGTCTCTGCTGCTCCCCTGCCACCTCCTTGCCCTGAGCAGCAAAGCACGTGTTACTGCGCCTGCCTTCCACTCCAGCAGCTATTTTATAAATTCTTCACTGTGCATTAGCCTATTGGTTTATTTACTAGGAGTCAAGAATACAACATCCCTCTCTATGAAGCATTCTTTAAGAGAGCTTCCATACTAATTAAGTTAAATGTAATAATGACAGCCTGTTGATGGAACTGAAGCTAATGATAATGATGCCATACATTTAGTTGCAAGCACCTACTCAGTTAAATGAATGGGTCTATTGTTTTAACAGCACTAAGTCCCACAGCCTGGGAGACCACAGGAGAGAAAACAAAATATGTTACAATGCAGTTGCTTTGCAGAGCAATAAATAGGTTTAAAATGCACTATTCTGGCTTCAATGAACATGTGTCCAATCAATTACCCCGTCCTGGTATACAGAGATATGTACTAGTGGATATATGGTGATTTCTAAAACTGGAATAATGAAAAATTGATGCCTTTTTAATCAAATGAACACACATTTGCTCTGTCCAGATTATATTTATTTGAACTGCAATAGGTACTTGGAAAAAGTGTTTCTTTCAAGAATGTTTGAAAATCAATAATACTCCCCAACCTTTGCTGATCAGATATCGGACCTTTTTTCAGACTGCAAATGTGCACTTAGGACCGAGTGCAAAACAATCTGAGTGATATTGCAATCCTTCATTGATTTTACACCCCAAGACTTCTCTGCCTTTTTCTCCAAACACTCTCCCAGCAATACAGTATAGTTTTGCTGTAGTGTACTGAGATTTGCCTTTCTGAAAGCATCTTCACATAAGGTTTAAAAGAAGAGGATGTCTTTTTGGTTTGTTGGGGTTTTTTCTTTCAAATTAAAATGTATCTATTGTATTGTTGATCTGAAAAAATGATAGGGCTGCTCCTTATACCTGCAACAGTCAGATGTGTCTCTCATAACAGCTTTCTTATTTGCTCTTTCTTCCATGATTAAAGAAATATTAAAAGCATTCATCTTCTCAAAAAATAATTTTCTAGAGCATAGAAGCTCACAGTTATACACACCATTATCCTCAGAAGGAACTGTAGTAGCTACCCCACAGCCACACACTTCCCTTCCTCCTTCTCAGAAAGTCCCTTTCTGTGAGATGAAGACCATGCCATCCCCTGCAAGCCATTGCTGAGTAGCTGCCTTTCTCAAAACCTCACTGCCTGAGCAAACTTTCTCACCTATTTCTGTGGTGGCTGTAGTCCCAGGCTAAACAGGGGCACCCCCTGTCCTCCAGTAGTGCTGTTCTGTCTCATGTCACCAGCTGGGGGCCCAAACTCTCGCCTAAGCCCAACATCCCAGGTACCACTGGGGAGGGAGAGAAGCTCATTCCAGGAGCTGGACAGCTCCAGTCTTCCCAGTCCGCTGTGGCTACACCTATCTTAATGCAGACCGTGCACACAAATGATCTCAGCTAACTGCATAGTGTAATAATAATTCCAACAAATCTAGTGGCACAATTTGGTCTAGAGCACAGATTAGCTACTTCTGTTTAAGCCACAGGCTCTGCCATATTATTCTTTCTGTCTGCTTCCTACCCCTCTCTGGCTAAAAGCACATTTTTGAGGGTAGCCTGTTCTTCTGATCACTCATTGGATTTTGCAAGACTGACTAAATATCTTGCAAGTAATTCACAGACCAACTCACGGTTGCTCACATTTATATGCAATTACTTTCTGGCCCTACAATAACCTATGCTTTGTCATTCATTCCTGTAAACTCTCATGCACATCCTTAGAACGACATCCACAAACACTTTCATTAAAATCACCACAACTATTCAGATGCATAAATTTAAAGCACATCCATATGTGACTAGAAGATTTTGGCCTGTTTCTGCTGACATTTCATCTCTATTGAGCCCCTATGACTTGGCATATTTAGAAAACATCTGCTGCAGTTAACAGAGTCCATACTCTTATTTCTCCCATCTTTTGTTTTTATGTTCACCCTCAATGACATGACAGCTTCGAGGGTAAATGGCAGCAATATGCTGTGTGTATGCAGAGCCTAATAGATTCCATCTCAGACTGATATAGACAGGAAACTGAACCAATACATCTTTAAACCCATAAGATCTGCAGATGTCATCTATAGCCTTGTAAATTACAAACTTTTACTGTTTTATTTTTACAGTTGATGATTGTGAAATATAAAATTTTGCATTATCACTGTGTAATAGCACAAGCTTTAGAAACACGGTGCTGCAGAAGGGAGCATATATTAAAAGACAGATTATTCAAGGGAGCCTTTTACTGCAATTTTAAGCTGTACAGCTGACTGCATAATAAAACTGTAAAGCCAGACATGAAACAATGCTTGCTAATATCAGAAAAGTGAAAACTTTATTAAATTTCTGGGACTTCAGAAACCAGCAAGGAAAAAACAGATGCATAGAGGGCATTTAATTAAGGATAAAGACTGTTTGAGTCATGCTGGGGCATCTGGTCACCCTACATTAAACTGAACGTGACAGTGAATAATAAAGTATTTAAGAATGACACTAAAATAACTGAACAGCAGCTTTGCAAGCTGGAAGGAGCAAGGAAGTCTTGAATTAAAGTCCCTGTTCCTCGCTTTAAATCACCCTCCTGTGGCTGAACCACATTGCAGCCACACTCGGTGACACTATTTTTAAGGCCAGGACAAGATGGGAGACACAAATGGCCAGACAAGACCTCCAAATTCTGGAGGCTAAAGGGGGCTGCACTGCCTTGTGGAGTTGTTTGAGACCAGCACTCTTCCCAGTAGCTTCTCCTGCTCCTGGCTTTCCAGCATGACAAGTGTGGCATGGGCTGCCCTTCAGCCCCTAAGTCACCCAGTAGCCCAAGATCCAAGACCTTCTGTCTGATCACAGCCCAGGGCATGTGATGGGAGACAGCAGTGACTGTGATTTTAAAAGTTACTCTCTTCATGGTGTTCCCCAGTACTTCACTGCAGAGATTTTGTTCCTACCACTGTCTTCCAGTAACAAGCCCCAGAGGAGGGAGGGAGGGATGGAGGGAGGATCACAGGATGCACAAAGAGCACAAAACATCAACAAACACATAAAACTCCTCTTTTAGCCAATTTTTCACATATGATTCCAGTGCTGAATCCCATTATGAAGATTTTTTGATCCCAGAGGTTAATGCCTACCAAACTCATGCCACGTTAAAGTCTCAAAGATACTACATTCCTTAGGATGTTGTGGAAACAAGAGAGGCAAAATTTATGTCCTCCAAAGGGCACACTGAGGTGGGGAGTCCACAGAGAAAAAAGCTGCAGTCACCCAGACTCTGCAAGCAGCTTCAGCCACAGTTTGTGCCTTATTGAGCACATCTACATGGCCCCAGTTTTTATCCCAAATGGACATCTCTCCATGTGAACATCTCTCCTCACAGTATTCTCCTGAGCAGACTTCATGGTGTCCAAAAGGGGTGACCTTATACTGCTGCTTTAGGATAAAACTCAATTAAAAATTGTCAGCCAAGAGAGGCCCATAGAGAGCCAGGCTTCGTTAGTTCCCATGCTCTCAGCCCTGCACAGTGCTAAACCAGAAATGTTTTTATTCTTCCAGTTTCTGTGGTGCATATGCTAATTTTTGCTCTACATTAAAAATGTCACAACCCAGGGTTAGTCCCCCTCCCTCCAGCTCATCAAAAGAGGACCCTCCTGAAATGTGATGATCTTTTTTTCCAAATCTACTGAAAAATGTGTTGCAAATTATTTTGAGACACAGGGGAGCCCTACAGCTTTGCAGCTGGTACATGTTAAGGCTACAGCATCATCTTACTCAGAGCAAAACTGGGAATGAGAGCCAGAAAAAGTCATTCCAGAGATGCCAGTCCTGCCAAGCCCCCCTTGAGTGAATTCTATTTTTGCCTGGAATCAGTAGCAAGATCAAAATATCATTTTTTTGCTGGGCCAGGGAGGAATTACACCTCTTACTAACCCCACCTTCATGAATGAATTAGAATCAAAGAAGAAGAACAAAAAGCAGGAAAGATAAGCATGTGTTTGTCTGTGCCACCCTTAGTCTGGTATTGGCTCATTTTCTAAGTAATACCTGTGGGAATTCCCTTTCTGTTTTCAGAGTGTGGCTTGACCATACTTTCTCTGCAACAATGTTCAGTCTCTTACATTGGCACTTGTCTCCAGCATCTGGAGCACTATGTGTAAAATTTGGTATCACGTGACCTTCTAGAAAAACATTAGCTCAGATGCAGCCATGAGCCTGTCACAGCAGCTCCTTCCTCTACCACTCCCCCCATCACTAATCTGTTCTGCAAGACTGGTCCTCAAACTGGTTTTTTCCTCCTTTTTTAAATATGCCATGCACGTGGCAGATGAATAAAAAACCAGCAGAATTTGAGTAAAGAGACAGAGGCAAAAGCATGAAGTGTTCTGAAGAGATAGGAGATCAAAAAAGGTTTAGTTCCCACATCCCTTAAAGGTCTATTCATATATACAATAGGCTCATCATATCTGGAATTACTTTGCATGGGAGCTCAGCGTGTGTGCACTTTTATCAGCTGCCTTCCAAAAGTGCATGCCTTCAGGAAGGACAGCCTAGAACAGGCAGGAGAGATGGGCAAGTCCAGCCTTGCTGGCAGCCAGTTTTCAGACACTCAAGTGTGAGGTTTTGAATACAAACACTTGAGATGAAATGTACACACATGTATACACACACACACACATATATATATGTATCTACAGAATTAGGTATCCCTGGAAGCATGGGATGGTCATGACAGACATGTGCATCCCAGTGCCCTGAACCCTGTGTTATCATTACCCTGACCAGGGTATTTTCCTTTCCTTCATGGGAGCTCTCTCTGGTCAGGGGTCTTCTAGCAGGGACAGGAAAGGGGAGATAGAGCTCATGTAAATGCAAGAATTACACTGTGCAAGGAGTGGTTTTTTCCTCCCTCGTCTCTGCTAGCAGTGGTACTTCAGCTCAGGTTGAAAGAGCTCAATAAAAGCTGTCTCAAAACATCCTTCCCAAGGTGCCCTCTAAATGAGAAGGTGAAATGTGAAATTAGAAAAAAAGAAGAAGTATGGGAATGGTCTCAAATATCTGCTCTCTTTCCTTGAAATCATCTCTCTTGTTTTCTGGCTAGCCCATCCTCTTAGGGGCCCTTCCTTTGGGAAAAGCCATGCCTCATGAGATGCTGCATCCCAGGCAGCCATAAATACATTGCCATTTTCAAGTAAGTGTCAGTGGGTTTAGGGAGGTCTGGCTCATGATATTTTAGTGTCTCTCTTTGACAGTACTGCCCAAAACCACAATGCTGACGTCAAAATTTCACAAGTATTCACGAGAGAAATAAAAGCAAGAAACAGTATATATGTTTTGTCTTCAAAAATGGGAAAAGCTACAGGAATATTGGAGTTTAAACAAGTACTGCAGGCATCAAAATCTATGTTAAGACAATACTTCCTAAATAGGTTGGTAAAAGGAAAGCCCAGCATTAACATCACTTAACATTAACTGTTCCTCCACATAACACCCAAACAGCATTTAAATATTGTGAGGATCTGTTAATCCATTGCTTTTCCTATTTCACATGTTCCCCCTGTTCCCTGCCCCTGCCTTGGCCACTCCCTCAGTTTCTCCCTCTTTGCTCCTGTACCCCATCCCCACCCAGGGACCACCCCTGGGCCCCTGACAAAACCACCCCGCACCCAGACCACGTTTGTCTCTCTATCTCTGAACATTGTGAGGACAAGATGTGATTAAAACCATCTCAAACCCTTATGAGAGACCCTTCTCTGCCTTCTTTACCACCAGTGCATTGTAACACTGCTGGCTGCTGGAGCCAGATCGCAGAGCTGTCCAAAACGGACTCTGGGATGCGATTAATTGCATGGTCCTCAGGGAGCATGCTCTCAGGGAGCAGCAGCCTGCTAGGCAGAGTCCAGCAGTTACAACAAAATATCAAGGAAAGAACTACTTATAACTGAGCTGGAAGACACAAATGGTCTTACACTGGAAGCAACACCACCACCCCCCTCTTTTTACCCTATATATTTGGACTTTTTTATTTTATCCTGGAACGTTAGATTTGAAGTGGCTGCTTTAATCTTTGCTCTTCTGCAGCCCTGGTCTGGTCTCAACTACTCTCTGCCAGTTTGACTCCTCTGGCTTTGGTGTGGCTGTATCAGAGCACCTGAGGGGAGTTTAATTTGGTTGTCAGTCCTCCAGAGCCGACCCACACTCCTTGGCTGTGTCAGCTCTGCAGGAATGATGGGAACAAAAAGTCAGTAAGAACTTCTCTTTGTGACTGAAGTCAGCAGATACAACTCTGCATAGAGGTAGCAGATGTGTCGAGTAAGAGCATTTTTAAATGGTGACTTCTCAAAGTGAGATTTTACTGTAAGTTATACAGCACACCAGTTTTGTGATCTCTCAGCCCTGAGACTGTCCCTGTAATATTAATTGTATACTTTCCAAAGTGCTACCCTAAACACTTTCCTCAGTGCTAGCAGAAGTAAGAAATGGCCAGTACCTTCCAATAAATATAAATTTCCTCTTACTTCTGAGGTAATCTAATCCATACAGATGCATTTCAAGGTCTGTCAAAGTTATTCAGGCTCATTCCACAGCAGCCTGAACATCCTCTGCCCTGGAGTTTTACCAAGATAAACTATGGAAAGAAATCCAAGAGCAGGTGAATTGGTAATATGAGCTATTTCTGGATAAAACTGTGATATTTATTAGGCAAATAAACCAACAAATGAAAAACACAAAGAAGATGCCAAACACAAAAATGACACTCCTGTCACTTTGAGAAACTTTGAGAATCGCTCAACCCAAATAAAGCATTAGATTTAATAAACTGTTCTTGCAGATGTGGTTATAAGTAAGTTTTAGCAGCAATAGGTTTTACTGCTATTTGGGCTTAGAACCAAAAGCACTGATGAAGCTCAATGGCCAACATTATTCAGGGGAGAGCTAAATAAAAGTCATTGTAGCAGAACTCCATGGCATACAAATATCCAAGCATGAATAACATGATGCCAGCTCACGCTGGTCCTTTAGTCTGCCTGTATCAACAGTGTGGGTGTCAGCAGATGCTACCCCAAACACACCATTAATTTTGCCACCCAGGAAATCCAACCACACAGCAAGGGGCTCAGAAATTTGAACAAGCTGATCCCAACGCACAAGAAGGCCCCCTGTGGTGTGCAGAGAATGGTGCTTAATCTTTTCCTATCAGGATTCCATCCCTCAGCTTGTAACATCTAACCTCAGGGGTCTGTGAGGCTCAGTAAAGCAATGAAAACCTTGCATATAAAATTTGAACATCACTGCCCCTAACACATAAGCCTCTCCTGAGTTCAATGCTTCCCTGCTTTTGGGAACAGCTCCCGAACCCTACCACAAATCTCCCCACCAGCTGCAGCAGCAGAGCACCAGCAGCCCTGCCTTATCCCCCAGCTGGGAGGCTGCCCTGGGCCTCTCACTCTCTGCCCCTTTCACCCCCAGGGCAGGGGCAGGCACTGGCTGCCTGGGGAGGGCAGAAGAGCAACCACATCTGCCACGGTTCAACCCCACACAGCAACTAAGGCCCACACAGCTGCTCACTCACTCCTCCCTCTGTGGGATGGGGGAGAGGATCAAAAGAGTAAAAGTGAGAAAACTCAGGGGTTAAGATAAAATTTCGCAGGGTAGAAATCCTGGGAGGTGCCAGGATGAAGGATGCTTCTGCTGGGGGCATTCCAGATCCCCAGTGCCCTGTGGCACAGGGCAATGAGAGCTACCAAGGAAAAAAGTGTTCCATAGAGGATCAGAACCCTTCCAGAGGTTGGGAACTTCCACAGATAGGTCAGTGAGTGCACATGTGGTCCCAAGGACCCGCCCTCACCTCAGCCCAGCTCCCTGAGACCACAAACAGGCAGGAAGAGGGCCCATTACTGCCCATGCATTCACCACCTTTGTCTAACAGAACAGTGCCGAGCGCTGCAGAGGCTCTTGTTTACTCCTATGATACATAATTTGATAAATAAGCCCTATCTTTACTCAAGTGGCTTTCAAATCATGTGGCTGGCCTGGGCTAGTCCCAGAAATGGAGAAATCACCCCAGCCTATTCAGGGACCTCGAAAAAAGAAGAAAAAGGAAGAAAAAAAGTATGTCTAGCAAACACTAAGATGGAATTTAAAATCCTGGTCATCCTTAATCACCTCAGGCTGTAGACCTGGATTACAAGTAAATTTTATTTTCCTGTAATAAAACATTCCTCTTTACAACAGGAACATCAAGCTGACATTTGAAACACACCATTTGACTGGAATTACACCAAGAGTGAATACTGCAAAGTGACTGCATCGCTGCACATGGCTGACAGTAATTATTAATAGGACTGCTCTTCCTTTGATAGGCATGCATTACAGGTGGCTGAATAATGGAAACATTTGTGAACAATTGTTTGGTGGCAGAAAGAAATTCTTCTGCCAAAATTTTAATGCTTAAACACAATGCAATTAACCAGCTCCAAAGCCCAGCTCTTGCAAAAGCAGGATCGTTTTCACAACACCTGCTGAGCTCTGCAGGAGCACACACAGCAGTGCTCTTTAGAGGGTCAAGAGTGGATGAGGCAGAGGCAGTTAGACTCTCAAATCACCCTCCCTAAACCACATGAATTAGTGGGGAATTATTTTCACTTAGGTTCAGTCAGAAGCATCTGTTGCTAGAGCAATACGCAGAGAGGGGGGAATGGAGTCCCAACCTAGCAGGCAACTCTGCAACCCCTATAATGCTGGAACCCACAGTTTATCAGCTGATGAAAAGAGAAGGGAGAAAACTCTTTGGCTCTTCCAGTAAATCTGAGTCAGGGTTATGTCTGTAATAGCAAAGAGATTCACAGACTAATTCAGAGACAATCTCTAAATCCAGGAACTGAATAAAAATGTTAGCATAAAACAAACAGTAATGGCTGCATTTCCATCCCAAAATCAGAAAACCAGATTTCGGCTTGCCAAGGGAGGCTAAGGAATTATCCTTTTTTACAAAGTATTTATGAGAAGATCTCAGGAGGGCAGGAGGAAAAATAGTGCTTCATTAAAAGAAATGCTAAAAAAATAATACAATGACAATACAACAGACCAAACTTTCAATCCATTATCCTTAATGAAGCAGGAACATCCACATGTAGCCCATGCTGGGCTCGAGGAGCAATGCCTCACATGCACGTGTTTCTCCCGTCAGTGCTCATACATTTCATTTAATCCCAGGTGCTTGATGCTGCTCCTCACCCGGGGCTCGTTACAGCTGAGCCCATCCTGTGCCAGTCGTGACCCAAGCCTGGAGCTGCCCTTCCCAGCCTGACCTCAGACCTACCTCAGTCCCATGGGCTCACCAGAGCTCTTGGCCAGCCCACGACTCTCTGTGCTTGGGTGGCATGGGATGCAGCTCTGGCTGGCGATGCACTGGCTCTGCCTCACCTCTGTCCTTCACTGGACAGCACTGTCCTTGCTGCTCCCTGGCAGGAAGGGCACCAGCTGCCTCCTTCTTCCTCCTTGCCACCTGTCCATGAAAGCACCTGTCGAAAGTTCCAACATCTCCAGATGTGTGATCAGGGCTCCCATGCAAATGCTCACTGAAGGCTGACACTGCACCTCTGGGAAAGTGCAGTGTGTTTGGTATGTCCCCAAAGCTCTTCACTGTGAGTTTTCTACCATAACAGAGCCATGATGGCGTGCAGGCTGATCCATGGCAGCAAGATACCTGGAATGATTTCACCAAGCCATGCTATTTTCCCTCTCCTTTCATGATCTCCTTCTGCTTTCTTTTCTCCGTTTTTAAGTTACACAATTTTCAGGTAGTCAAACTCCTATAAAACATATGAGATCAAACTAAATAAACTGATTTTAAAATAGATTAGGCTAAATGACTAAAACACTGAAAAGAATAGTCACTTACAGCATTTCATAAAATCAGAGAAAGGTTTGTTTTGGAAGGGACCTTAAAATCATCAAGTTCCAGCCCCACTGCCATGGGCAGGGACACCTTCCACACTACCAGGGTGCCCAAAGCAATTTCCACTGGCTGCCCTTTGCAATATCCTTTAAAGAAATGCATATTTTAAACGTAGGATCAAATTTTTTTGTAACTTCATTTTTAGAAAATGAATGTCACCAGTTTTTACTAAAAAAGCCTCCAAGCATTTTTACTTAATGTTTTAAAGAGGGGGAAATGAGTAAATGCAGTTGGCTGGCTGTAGGAACAAATAATCAAAGAGCGTGAACTGTAAATTGTCCAAAACCAGAATACATCCTTCAGATGCGCTTGTAATTGATGCCAGCTATTTCAGATCAGCAAATAGCAAAGGTTCACCACTTTTCTCTCACATCAAGATTTTGGCATTTCAGATCTGTATTGGCTTTATGACCTTAAAGAGTAAGTGCTATCTGACATTGACTGATAGGGCAACAGTTATTCCAGGGTTTTGCTAGCCCACTTACATGAGAAAGAAAGAAAGATGACAAACATGGAGTAACAGGAATCCCTCCAGTCCAGCTGAGTGAAGCCCACACAGGGACCTGCCTGCTGAGGATTTAAAGTCATGTCATCCTCTGGGGAGTGACTCCAGGACTGGGCTCACTTCCACAGCTTCAGGTGGGAAACACCAGCTGTCCCCAGCATGTGTGAGCAGTTGGACTGCGGAAAACACTCACCACAAACAAACAACCTTAGCCAACTCTTCAAGTCCAACTTCAACTCGGTGTCAATTAAGGGAGAAGAGCAGCTGGTGCCACCTTCAGCATCAACACCTGCCTGAAACGACATGGAGGCAGCAACCAGCATGAACCCTCTGGGAAGGACAGGGAGGAGCACACTGGGAGGTCAGTACCTAAAACTGAAGTCACTGTAGATCTCGCTGGACAGCACTGCCAGAAAATCCTCAGTCACAGATTGAGTGAAGTCAGGCATCGGCAAAAGTGTCAAGTGCTGGAATCCCTAGGGCCAGCCCCGCACAGACCTACAGAGAAAGGGGAAAAAAGCTGTTGCATCTCTTTGTTGTTGCTAAAGAGTGATGTAAATGTAGAAATACACAGATAAGAGCATTGCCAAAGCCTGCTGCTGGATCCCTGAATGTTGCCATGCCAAATGCCAAATCTTTCATTACAGCAATATTTCCAGCTGCCTCACTTGAAAATGAATTGTTTCTTGTCACTAAGGCAAAGCTGTCACATGCCAAAGTAAAAAAAAAAAGGCCAAATAAAATCTGCTGCCTCTCATTAGATCAAAGGTTGGCAGAAGAAATAAACCACCACACAAAATGACATTTATTCAGAAGAGCAATTGACTACAGAGTCATTTGTCACTTTTAATAATACTACAGTTGTAAAATGAGGATAATGGAAATCAAGTTACCCTAATGGTAATAAAATATTTGTAAACTAAACTTGTTCATTTTGACTATAAAAAAGACATTGAAATAATTCAACTGCGGAGAATAAAATTGAAATGGGTCTGTAATTACATAGATTTTCAGCATCTTCTTCTTTATGAAAATAACTAACTGCTGATGACTCCCACATTTCTGGCACCTTACTCTGCAAAACAAAAGATTAGAAATATGTAGCAGATGTACAGAAAAGGGGCCTGAAGCAACATTTCAGAAGTGATGCATACATTTCTTCCCATTTCTCCTTCTTATTAGTAGCATGCCAAGTGTCATATCTCATTAACCAAGTGAGCCTGTATGCCAGTGAAACTTCACTGAGTCAAGAGAAGGGACAGAGCACTATTAATGAAGTCACTGGATCTCAAAATCCTCCTCATCACCATCAAGGAAAGTACTGGAGGATTTTTGGTGACTTTAATAAACAAGCATGCTGTCAAAAGGTCTATTTTTGTGACCTAATATGGCTTTTTTATCCTAGATGACCTGCCTCCACAGGTTTCATTGATTCAAGGTAAGGATTGCAAGAAACTCAGCACTTTTCTCTAACCTCTCAGGTTTCTTTGAATTCTCTTTTGACCTAATTTCTAATGATTTCCCTGGAACATTTCATATAAAACAAGTTCAGGGCTGTCAGCTGTAAAACATGCCAGTCCCAAAGGGAAGAGGGCAGGGAACTGAAGAGCACCATAGTATCCTGGGTGTATCCTAGGCTACATTCCTGGATTCCTTTTGCTGCTGTTTAAGATTTTAGTTTGTTTTAGATTAGGGCCATGTGAGTTTCTTAATTGCATCTAGATTCTAGGAAAGTCAATTTTTTAAAATCTCAGAGTAGTTCCAGGGCATGCCGCAATTTTGAACATGCCTTCCTCTCAGGTTGGATCCAGACTGTGCCAAAATCAATGAGACTGGTACTTCACCTCAGACCCACCACAGATGATGAACAAGCATGGATTTTGAAACTGGATGACCTGACTGATTGCACAGGAAATTTTTCAGGTTTTGAAATGGCTTTGGCTGCAGGGACTTGTTTGTCCTTCATCAGAAACTTACAGAGAAAACCTGGACCTTAGGGAAAATGGCAAGAAACCAAAAACTGAAGCCAATATATAAGGCTATATAAGGCATGCCAAAATTCTTGCCAGCAAGGTTTTTATAGCTGCATTTAAAACCATTCCCCACTGTTTATTTGGGTTTGTATTTTGGGGGGGGGGGTTTTAATTAAAAAGGCTGCGATCAACACTATACAATGCTCCTGCCATTGAGGAGGGAACCCAGAACAGCAGCTTCTAAGGACTTCAGAAGTGCACAGTGTCTGCAAGTCCACCATTTCTTTGAAGAAAAACTATGAAACCAAATTATCAGTAACTGCATCAGTTAAAACCATATCAGTAACCCAAATAACTAATGTTAATATTGAAGTAGCCAGCAATGGTGTTTAGCAGAAAAGAACAGTTGTCCTCAAATTGCTTTCCTGCAACAGAATGAGACTTTAGAAAGCAAATCTTTTTTCTCCTATGTTGTTATTTATGGAGTTACAGGGGTTTTGCTTCAATACTGTCTCTATATGCATGTTTCTGGTAATTATATACACATATGTTTGCATGTAGAGTTTATCACAGGCTCAAAGGGTGAGTCATGTGCTTTGAACACAAGTGAGCTCGAGTATCCTAGGACAGGTTTCCTGTGTGGATCTTAGCATGGCACCCGGGCTGCTCTTGTGTGGCAGTCAGAGACATCGGTTCAGTACATGTAGGCAAATTGGAATCAGCTTTAATCCAGTGAAGCTGCATGGAAACAGACACCAGTAAAGCCACAGTCTCAGCTGGGGTTGTGCAAAGTTGGGCCACACTGCTGGGCTTTGCTGCCTGCAGCGCTGGACCAGGAATTCTGGAGCTGGGTTGTGGGATGGCTCTTCCTCTGGTGCTCAGAGGCCAAGGACACTTTCCAGGCAGGAAAGGGGGCTGCTTGAAAACTAAGAGGTCTGAGCTTTCCATTCAAATCCAAGTGGCACCACACACACAAAAAATTTCCCCTCACTGGTGAACTCTCTGGTGAAAGCCCCTTGAATGATCTGTGGTCTGTATCTGTACTCAGTGTCCCCCTCCCTCTTGTGAAGGGAACCTATGCCCACACAGCCCTCCCCGTCCCCTCTCTCTGGAGATGGACCATGCCATACACGCAGAGGCTGACTCGTGCAAGCCCAGAGGGGCTCATTAGCCTATGCTTTAATGCTATGCTTATGAGCACCAGATCCAGCCCTGGAAACTGCATGTCCACTCTCCAAAGGCATGGAAGAGATTCCAGAGAACCTTACCTGATTGGAGCTGCTCCAGGGGAAGCTCACCCAAGTGTCTATTGGCTAAGTGCTGAACTAGAACAGGAAATTATTTGGGAGCAAAGTGCAGTGGTATCTCCTTTAAGTGCCTTTGGAGCCAGCTCATGCCCAGCCAGGCTTATTACTTCTGGTTCCAGTCCTCTGGTTCAGAGGACTTTGGGAAATCTCTGCTGTGCCTCAGTACGACACAAATGGACCCAGCTGGGGTGCAGGTGTGGCCAGCTTAGACGTCTGTCATCCTAAGGGTAGACAGGTCCATTGAAGAAGCACTTAGATGCTGTGCTGGAACACAGCCCTCAAAAACACAGCTCTCTGCAGGTGCAAACACCCCACCATCATCTGCCAGCTGCAGGAGGCAGGACAGAGTAACCAAGCACGGCATCTGATTCACTTAAACATTATTTTACCAATTGCAACTTACTGGTTGTATACCTTCTTAAAATATCATCATGCAACATCTAAAAGACATGCAAGTGTAGTTGGCTTTAGTTGGTTTGGGGTGCTTTTTTTTCCTCTGCAACTGAAGATAATCACAGTAATCTCTAGAGTGAAAACAGTGATATGGCAGCTCAATAAACTCGCACCCTAATTCACCTCAAAAATGAAATTCCTGCATTTTACTTAAAAAAACCCACATGTGCTGGAATAAAATCTAAGTGAATTTTCAAGATATGCACAAATGCACAATCCACCCAATCTATCATACCCCAATCTAACATACAATCTGTCTCTCAGAAGCACCAGTGAGATTCCACACTCTGTTTAATTTCCTTGTACAAAACTTGGTATACATTTATGCCCTCAAATCATCTGTGTCCCAAGTGTCAGGGTAAATTGGGCCAATAATATGCTAAACATCATTTTCAGTCTTTGAGAAAACAGTGCAAGAATCCATGAATCCATGATCCTGACATTCATCAATGTGCCAATGCAATTACTCTGCTCTGACCATTCATTGTATCTTAGGAACATGCTCAATTTTAGTCCAAATCATGACTGACACAAGAAGAAAAAATAAATGCTGTCACTAGTAGTAGGAGAAGAAACAATATATTATTACACAAATCCAATAGATCCTGATTTTGTCATGGGACTGACCGAAGCGATAAACTCAGATGGATAAATGTGGGCTACAGCCCAGCACCTCTCAGCCTGCTGGCCCTCACGATGCGCAGACTGCTGCCAGGGCCACCCTAGGCTGATGGAATGATACCCGTTCATTTCAGAGGCATTGGCTCAGTCACTACGTTTCCCAGAGCTGATGTGGGAGGCTCACTGAATCAGAACATGCCAGAGAAGAGTCTGGCATACACCAGGAAATAAAATATCTGCAGTCCAGAACTAAATTATAGGCTGAGAGATTAATTTTGAAAAATGCCTTTTTAAAGATGATACATATGTTCTTTTATATATATGTATATATCAGAAACAGGATGCTGCTACAAATACACCTCACGCCTGCTGTCAGTATCTTTGGATGAAGGACAACTAAAATGTGTGGTTTGTTTTCCTCTTGTAAGAGCCAGAGGACCCTGTGTTCCATGTTCATCACTTTGCCTCTTTCCAGTCCTTAAAATAGCATGCATATAAGAGGAGACTGAATGAAGTGCTTCACACAGCCTTGTTTCCAGCTATAACCTAAATGAATTTTGCACATGATTGGAATCATTTGCTGTTTATTTAACTTTGCAAGTGTTTTGGAGGACCTCTTGTAACACCAACTGTTTTTCTCTGCTGGGCTGCTGCTTTCACTGCCTCAGGCAGTTTTCCTCTGTACAGTCACAAAAAGGGATGTGGTCTTCTGGACTTTATGGCCATTGAGGGATGGTTGTCAAAAGAGAACTGTGGGACTGGCTTCTCAGCCTGCAAAATCTCTCTCCATCAGCCCAGCACTATCAATGCCCAGTGGGACTTGCTCCAAGCCAGGTGCCACTGAAAGGTGTGGAAGCTTTCATTGCTGCCCTAACAGTGGGCTTAACCACCAAAGGCATCTCCCCATGAGCCGTCTGCCCAATATGAACACAGGCTCAGAGATTTTTGCTTTTTCCCTCTCCATGGGCTGGACTGTGACATTTATCACATCCTTGCCTGTGCTGCCCAAGGACTGTGTGCTTTAAATTACACTTTTGGTAACCATGGTGAAATGCATGGTCCCATTTCTTTCGAATAAAGACTTTTCCAAATATCTTCTAATATGACTGCCCATGAGCAAAAACTTACTCTTTTACTTCCTTTCGTCCCTGCTCTCAACTCTGATGAATACAAAAGATGCCTCAAATTTTTTTCATATTAATAAAACCTCCAGTATTACTCACAGGGTCATGAGATACAAAACTGCAGTCAGTGCAAGGAGGTCAGCCCATACAAAGCCCACACATATTCCTGGCTAAAATAGCAGTGTTTTTTTCTCTGAACATGGCCACTCTCAGGAATCTAGACTTTTCTGAACATCTTTCTAGATTTTTCTGAACATCTCAGTGTTCATTATAACTCTCAAATTTAGGATTTGCTCTTGACTTGCAATTTCCATGCACAGGTCAAGTAGTCAGCTCTAACAGCTTCACCACCAATTTCTTACAGACACTCAGTGATTCCCTTTTAATTCTCCCTCATTTGCCCAATTAGCATTCTGTTAATTAAAACAGAAAGTGCCTTTACTTTCCTCAGAAAAACACATAAAAAAAAATTCCTGCTTAACCCTTGATTTATATACGTACCTCTGCAGGCTGTTTCAATGAGATTAGAGTTCGCACACGGTTTTTCGTTCTGGTTTGTAGACGTTATTCTGAGGAAATCTTGCAGTATAACATCAGACTAGCTGTCTAGAATTTATACTGGAGCTTTTCCTACCGTAGTTTGACTGCTGAGATAATTAATAGTCTTTAGTAACCATGATTCCCTGCCTGTGAACTTCAAAGACAGCAGCAGTTTAATATTCTTTCTTTGACTTTAAATAGCAGACAGTTATTACAACATTACATGATTTGGAAGTGAGGGACTGTACAGGAACTACTAACTGAAGTTGGCTAGAGGGTTCCACCAAATCTACCTTGAGTCAAGCTGTGTATGGGAAAAGGATTATATGATTTTTCTAATTTTCTCTCCATTTCCATCTGAACTCTGTCAAACTCAAATTATTGTACTATCCAGCTTATATTTCAACACATTACTGTGTGCCTGTCCCAGAACCACACAGGGCTTAGGGACTTCCAGCTGTGGGCTCTGCCTTCCATCAGGCTTACACAGCTCCATTCTCACCTCCTGCTCAGCCTGAGGCAACATCAGGATTTGTGCCTGTGTGCAAGCACAAAAGCTGGGCATTTCAAGTCCCTTCACAGGTCTTCAAACACCCTGAGAAATATCTCCACGTATTTCCTTTCTGTTCTCCTGCCTCTTCATTTCTATACCACATCTTTAACAAGCACAAACCAGATGTTTTGTAATAACACAAATTAGCACAGCAATTAGAGCAGTTCTCTATAGCTTTAGTGGTGTGGGTATCAGTCTGTTCTGCCCTTGCACCAAATTTGCTGCTGCTCCATAGAGGAAGCACGTGGCTTTCTCCTCCTCCGAGGCCAGCTGTCAAACCAGACACCTGTGCTGCCCAGGTTGTGGCACAGCGTGATGGACGAGACTGTGCAGTTCCCAGAGGGTCCTGTGGGTCCAGCTCTGTGTGTACCAGGTTACAATTGCAGGACCAGAGCCTGGAGTTCCCGAGCTCCTTGGAAAATACCTCCTGGTTCACGATTTCAGTGCTTGCTTCACCACTAGTTATAAAAGCCTGGTTCATCTTGAGACCACCACACCACTGCACCAGTGAGATGTTGAAGGGTCTTCTATGGGCAAGCAGACTGGGTATATGTGGATAAATACTGATGAATCCAAAAAGGAATAAAACTTTACACAGCTTTCCCCAAAACCAAATGCAAAATTTCACCCTTTCTGTCAGACCCCCAATGTGACTTCAGAATAGCATGAACCCCAGGTCAAAAGAAGTAAAAGCTATTCTCATTTTGTAGACCAACTTTCCCACGTTTAAAAACCTCAGAATTAAATCTCTTGTTTTCTCCTGCATGCCACTGCTGCTCCTTGGCTGTGGGCTGTACCATCTCCACATACTCACTGTCTCAAAGACTTTGCTTGGTTTTTGGTGAACACCCCATCAGGAACATAAACACTGATACACTTCATCTGCAGATGGAAACATTAAACAACTTGCTAAAGAAGATGTACACAGTGTTCATAGGAGAAAGGTAGGGAGTTTAGATACCTAGATGACTAGCCTACAGCCAAATCCATTGAATTCATCTTCCTCTTAACTGCAGCTGAGTTCACAGAAGCTCTGTGAGCACAGCTGTGCCTGTGTGGAGACACTCTCCTGTAAGCTTCCCTGTACCCCTGCAAGAAGGGGGGGTTCTTACAGCAGAAATCCCAGACAAAATGCTGCCTGATTTACAGAGGGTGGATGTGATATCTGGATTGAGTTAAGATTATGTAGCGGGTTGAGTTCGAAACCGGGCAGAAACACCAATTAAATGTAGTGGTTTTGATTCAAAATATTAATTATTTACTTATTTTCCTTCTGTGAGATAAGAATTAGGAGAAAAGCAAAGCAGGCACAAACCTTAAACAGTTGCAGTACAATGAAAGAGCTTTATTACTAACAGAATTAAAAGTAAAGAGAAAACAACAAAACAAAATTAAAGTAAATCCCCCCCCCTCTTTCCAGCACTTCTCTCCTTTTACCCAGCTCACATAAGGCATAACAGAACATGGGATGTTAGTCAGTGTTGCAGTTCTTGAAAAGTCTTTCTCTTATGCTTAAGGAAGAAAAGGTTTTCCTTCAGTTGCACGTGGTTCCCATACTGCCACCAATAGCAGACCCGCCCGGAAACAAACA
>NW_008237619.1:5350976-5361326 GCF_000691975.1 Corvus brachyrhynchos
GGGGAAAGGGGCAGTGGCCGCGGCCCGGCGGGGCCGGGAGGCTCGGAGCCCCCCACCTTCCAGCAGGCGAGCTCCGACCAAAGGGGAAATCCCGCCTTTCTGTGCGGTTTAAATATGTAAATTGTGAGAAGCGTAATTGGTCTTAAAGACTGTCCATCAACTCAGGGTCAACCCAACACAGATTACCAGCCCTTCTTGCCCACTATTAGACTTGAACACAATCTATTCCATTTTTCACCAGGGACTGATGAAGCCAAGATATTGCATGAGAGAGATTTCATGGCAGTGTTTCTTCCAAGGCTGGGCACAGCATTACACTAGCTGGACCAACCCACATTCCAGCCATTGCCTCAGTCAGAGCCAGGACACAGATAAGGCCACGGGACTGCCACTCCATCCCTAGGCTCCCTGAGAGGCAGGGCAACAGCACTGCTTTGCCTTTGCTGACCTCTGAGCAACACAGCCTGGGCTGCCTTTGTTCTACTTTTCTGAGTATTTCTAGAGTAAGGAAAAGCCCCTTTTTAGAAACATGAGCAGGGGGCTAAGGAGGTACATGGTTAATTAATAGGCATATAGTCATCTAGCAGTGCAAACTCTATAAAACTCTCTATATGCACATCTGATTAAACCATTAGATGACCAGAAAAGGCCAAGAAGCCTTTTGCAAGAAATTCTTGATGTAGGTAAAGGAGTCTTAACATAAAATCATGTCTATATAAATGCATTAGAGTCTGACTCCCATTTTATTCAGCAGACACAAAGACTACTGTGCTTGTACAGCTGCCCCATGCCTATTCTTCTGATCTATGTACATTTATACCTCAAATACAAGAATTTATCTGAAGCTTACAGTTAACCAGTCACCAGTTGATAAAGTTTTTCATCCAACAAAAGAACATGAATAGCACTACATAACCCAGGTGACCAGGCAGAAGAAAACAACAGCCAGTGTTTAACTTACAGCAAATCCAACATCTGCAGTTTTTTAGACAAATGATTCCCAGCACAATTACAAATAATGAAGGCACAAATACCACAATTCATGAAGCATTTTGAAGAAGAGGGGGGAAAAAAAAAAGAGCCAACATTACTTAAAAATAGTCCAACCACATTTAGATTTTAAAAGTAAACGTGTGTGTTGGAACCCAAACTGCAGAATTTCCTTTTCTTACACTTTTCTTAAGACTCAGCACTCCAGTTTTGCCTACCATTTAATAGGCTTCTTCATCTGGAAGGCTGCTGCTACTTATGTTGCCAGTGCACTTGAGGTAATACAGAAGTTGCTTTTCTCTGAGATGTTTAAAAATAAAAATAAATACAACATTATTACTTCATCTATTTGCAATGAAACCCAAAGGAAATATTTCAAATGTATCATTTATTGAAGAAAAAATAAAATTAAAATAAGCACATTATGCTTTTGGAAATAAATTTCCAGTTTCTCTTTTTTTTTTTCTGATGTTTTCATCAAAGACATATCAAGGGGCTTTGGGATGAGTTATAGGACTTTTTGGTTTTATACTGTTAAAAGTCAATTTTCTCTGTGTTTGCAGTTGATTTAATATAGCCTTTAGGATGTTTGATGCAGAATTTGAAATCTCTGGAGAAATCATGGCCACTTAAATAATCTAAATAGCACTAATATGTTTCCTTAGTCTTAGCTGCTTTATTAATGTTCATAACAATTCAAATATAATGTGCAAAATATGTAGAAATATTTTCTCAGTCTTTATGGCACTAGATATTATCTGTAAGTCAGACAGCAAAGGCTGCTACACTGACTCCAAGAGCAGACTTGGTCATGGTCAGACATTTCAGTTCAAGAAACCAAAGAGTGAGACCCAGGAAAAAAAAGGTTTCCTCCTAATCTCCAAATCAGAGTTTGGCTGAGCGCTCAGATCTCTTTGTGCTCAGTTGTTCACAGCTAACACTGTGAACAGCCTCATTATCTGCACCCAAATCAGAGGCGCCCTCCACTTGCTGCTGCCAGCACGGAAGGAGTTAAAAGGGACAGTATTGAACTGAACCACCTCTCCATCTCACTGACTGTCCCCTTGGCTTTGAGTGAACAAAAGGGGGATGTCTGAATAGGAGCTGAAGATTTCATTTTAAAAGGTATTAGAGATGTGATACAGAGGCACTATCTGATATCATTTCAGGTGAAAGTACTATGAAAGTGTACTAAAATCATTACGGTTTCAGTGCATGTGTCCTTTTTTCCCCCCGCAGAAGAATCAAGATACTTCAAGCTCTTTAAGAAAAGAGACAGTAAAAGGTGAATGACAAAATCTTGAGCAAAGGGTCAGTGGCAGGTCCCTGGGACTGATTACTGCTTTGAAATCCAGGCAGCAGGGGATGCAAGGTGTCAAAGGCTGCAAAATCACTTCTGCTGAGCATCTAACCACCAATGGGTCTGATCAGTGGAGAGCATGAGCTGAGGAACCAGGAGAGATCACTAAGAAGGAAATACAGTGAATCATGCTGCTTTACACGGAAAAAAACCAACAAAAATGCAGCCTACGGAAACTGCTGGCAAAGGAGACAGGCAAAACAAAGAATTAATTAAACACTTAGGAGTGAAGGTAAAGAAATAAAAACTGGAATAAATAAGATCTAAACATTTTTCCAAGTCTGTGGAGCTCACTGACTTGAAAGAATGACTTCCCTTTACCCTGATGCCACAGAGTCACTGGGGTAGGTAGGAGGGGTAGGCTAGGGGTCAGCATCTGACCCCGAGAAAGAAGAAAATGGCACAGAAAATATCAATTACAAAATATGGACATGTCTTTTCAAAGAAGTGAGGAGGACAAATAGGAGACACCTCCCCAAAACCCAGGGTGTATGACCTCCCAGGGGCAGGCATGGTTTCCTTGGGCAAGGAGCCCTCCCTCCCTGGGAGTGAGTCTCCAGAGGTAAAGTACTTCACTGACCAAGAGGACTGCAAAACCCATCACCCCTGCCGGCCCCATGGCATCTATCCAAGGCACACTGGGAGAATAGAAATTGCACCTGTGCTTCAGCAACCTCAATATAATTCTCAGCCCCTTCACACCTTAGCTCCGCATTTTCACTGGTTTAAAGGACTGCGCTGCTCACTGGAGATGTGGAGGCAAGCTTTCCACCCTGCCTACATTGCCACCTGCACAATGCTATCCAACAAGCATCTGTAGCTAGCAGGTGTGGGGGTGCACACCATTAAGTAGAATCATTAGTTCCACCAGGCCCTGTGTGTGCCTGTGTTCCCAGGACAGAGGTGGCACATGCACTGGTATAGTGCCATCACAGGGGGAAGACAGGAAGATGTTGAAGGCTTTCCAGGGACATGGACACACCCCTACCCTGGAGTTCAGGATGACTTCTCACCAGGATAGACAGGGCTCATGAGGAAGAAAGGCTACAGGTGCCTTCCCTGCCCCAGGCCAGGCTACAGCCCCTCACACTTTGCTTTTCTTCATGAAGAATAGGCAGACAGCAGTAATTTAAAACATACATAAAAAGTACTGTTTTTCCAGTAGATTGGCATAGCTGTGGTCAGGGGGGATTTAGGAAAGCAACATATGTACATGTACATGAGGACCTGCACTCCTGTAGGGACTGAGAATTACATTTCCAAAATTAAAATGGAAAATGCAGTTCTGTTTAATGATGATTACAGGTTTAGCTATATTTTCCTAGATAAACCTGGGTAATGGCAAGACATCACTTGTATTGTTAAAAGCTGTATTTATCATGACCTGTGGCAAGTTCAGAAAGATATTCCCATAAAACAGGATGGGTATTTAGCTCTGGATTACTCTTACCTTATCAAGTTTCAGGGAATGTACTGATCTGTAAAGGTACCTAGTGACTAACTGGGTGTTTATCAACAAAGTATTTAGGCAGTACAGTTGTTTTTTCCCAGTTACAAGCTGCACATTTGTTTCAAAGTGTTTTCACTACTTGTATGACCACTAAAACAATGTATTCAGGATAATGAGGTTTCTAGTGGTTTTGAAATGTTATTTAAATGCTGATTTCAGAAGTACTGTTCATAACCTCTGTTAGGTCTGCCGAGAAAGCACAATTTCCAAGGGGTTTATATCAGCATAAATCTATGGAGCTTTGTTGAAGCATTGCCTTCAGAGCAAAATTTTGCCACTCATCTGCCTAGATACCCACAAACCACTGACCCAGCTAAAAAGTAACCTGCAGCACCATAAATTGACAGACACAGAAAAGTATCTCAGTTAAATGTGATCCTTAAATCCCTTTAAGGTTCTTTTTCTTTTATTTTCGACCACTGTTCTTTTAGTTTGGAGGAAATTTTCCACATCTAGCTTGGTTTTAACCCAGCTCAAAAGTACTGCTGCAAATGGAGTTTGCTATTCAGTAAGCCTGCTCCTCCATGATAGCAAGTGGGACTGGATTAATCTTTTCTTCTGCTTTTCTAAAAAAGCCAAGGTGTGTAGCCAGGTATGTGGCTGGGCTGCTGGGTGACATCATGTATATCATGTCATCTTTCTTTGCTTCAGATTCCCATCGACTTGGAAGTAAATAGATAAAACACTTTGAAATTCTCTAGCAAAATCGTTGAAACAGATGGGTTTTATTTTTCTAAGAAGAAACAAAGATCTGTGCATTTGCATTGTGGCCAGAGCAAGGATTAGTGAAGCAGGTCATAACCTGGCTCCGACACTGCCTTCCTCTGTGGCTCAACTCACCTCTCTTTGCCTTCATTTCCTATGTCTGCTGTGGTATTCATGCACCTTCTCCAGAATCCTGTGCTAAATCTTGCTGTCTGCCATGTAAGAAAGACTCTGAATAACAGAAGGGCTGAGACACAAAGAGACCTCTGGAGCTCATCTGGTCCACCCCCTGCCCCACTCAGGTCGGGCCACCTAGTGCAGTTTCTCAGAACCATGTTCACATAGGTTCTGAATATCCACAAAGAAGGAGACTCCACCACCTCTTTGGGCAACCTCTGCCAAGGTTTGGTCACCCTCACAGGAAAAATTTGTTTCCTGATGTTCAGAGGGAACCTGCTGCATTTCCAGTTGTGCCCATCACCTCTTTTCCTGTCGCTGGGCACCAAGGAGAAGAGCCTGGATCTGTCCTCTTTGCCCCCTCCTTTCAGGTATTTGTACACATTGATAAGTTCCCCCTTGAGCCTCCTCTGAGCTGAACAGTCCCAGCTCTCTCAGCCTTTCCTCATAGGAGAGGTGCTCCAGCACCTTACTCATTTTTGCAGCTCTTTGCTGCATTTGTTCCAGTAGCTCCATCTCTCCTTTGTGCTGGGGAACCCAGAACTGGATGAACATCTACGAATAGCTGACAAAAAAAGATATCATAATTATAAAAACCAAAATAACTCCCCTTAGAGTTAGAGACCTCAGGAGTCCACTGGTTAGTTTACCAAGGAGAAAGTTAAGGGAGAACAATTTTTAGGGTCCAAGACACGGAACACAACAAAATTTAAGAATCATCAATTCATCAGACAAGAGAGTAACAAGGCCAAATAACCCAATTTGATAGGGGACAGAAGAGAAATGAGGTGCAGTGCAATTAGTTGTTTAACAATGGCAGCAATTAGCTGCTGGAAAATTTACCAAGTGTTCTGGCTGATTCTCTGTATCTGGTGATTAAATCAAGATCAGATTTTTTGCCTCCTTTGAAGTCTTGTCCCAGTTCATATAAAAAATTCCTCTGGCCAGTGTGAAGCAATAAGTCAGACAAAAAATGATCACAACAGTCCCTTCTGGCTCTATCATCTATTCTTCTATACAAGATGCCATTTGCTGTTCTGATGATTAGGCAATTAACATTGCAAAACACCAGAAAATTCCTAAAATTCAGCAGTGCTGAATGCCCTGAGTTAGTCTTTGTCTCACTCTCAGAAAAAAAATTTTGAACACAAAGCACCACTGTACTTGTCTCTAAAACAAGCCAGAAACAAGACAGAGAAGAATTTGGTAGCTTAAATGCCAGTTTGGTGTACCCAGCCTATCTCGGCTCTGTGCTAATCAGCAGTAGCACCTGTATGCCAGACATACTGCAGACCATGATGCAATGTGTGGCAGCCAGATTTGTTTATGAAAAACTGAAGCATCTCTAAAGGAAAGCTGTTAAGGGGTTCTTTGTCCTAGCAAAACTGCTCAGAGTGAAAAAGCCTGCATTTACCCTGGAGAGGAGTCCTTTAAAAAACAGCCCTTGAACATAGCTAGGAGCTGGAATACATTGACTGGCGCAGGTCAGGTTGCTGCAGCAATTACGTGTTTGGATTCTGGAGCCAGTCTACCAGATGTACCAAGCAAGAGCAACTCTTCTGAAATAGCCTTGATAATAGGTTTCTGAGGGAGACAGCTCCCTGGAAGCAAAGTGCTCTGATGCCATTTACGAAGGTGCACCACAAAAAGACGGGAAGGCATTAGAAAAGAAAATATAACATATGTTAATCATCTGCAATTCAATCACTTTTCTGTACAGCTAGGAAATGAATAATTTTGTGTAATGCTAAGCACAAGACTGTGACTCTTTGTAGATACTGAAACAATAAAGAAAGCAGCACGCTGCTTGTCATTCTATTGCAGCCCTCATGAGAGCCAAAATAAGCTTTAGGAAAGTTCATGTCTAATTTTCAGACTTGGCTGCTCTAAAGAGATCAAGGAGCTCGACAAATTTCCCTATGGATGAATCATCCTTAGTAATTTCGTGTTATTTCTCAGACCAGACCTGAAATCCAACCCAGATCCAGAACCATAGCTCTGTGGGAAGGTTTGGATGGCACATAACTGGGCAAGCAGTCCTGCTCATCAAGAACATGCCACACCTCCTAAGCAGACACCCAAATAAGCAGTTCCAGAGAGGACATGGATTTATTTGACAGGCATGGAGTGTAACATCCCCCTAGCCATGGGCAAGCCCGTGGACAGCCTGTGTCTTTCCCAGTAGGGGATGATAGAAGGGAGTGGGGGCCGAACATCTACTCCTGCTTGCACCCCATCTCTGTTCACGCTTGCAGCTGATACAGATATGCTGCACTAGCTGCTCAGGTACCATGGCTGCTGGAGGCTCAAAAGCTAGTCAGGAGGATATCATATATACCCATGAACAGATTTTTATCTTTTTTACCACACACTCTGGGTGAAGGCACTGGTGTAAACAACCACTGCCAAGGACAGCTCTCCCTCATTCAGCCAAGGCTGGAGCTACATCCCTTTTGTGACAGGCAACATTTTAGCTCATTTGCTACAGCTGAATAACTTAAAAAATTATGTAACAGGGTGAGAAATTTAAATTTAAGCTGTGTGTGTTTATAAGCCAAGCAAATAGCAGTATTATTTACTGTGTCCCCAAACCCCTGCTAATCAGCACACAGGCAGCTGTATCTAAGTCCTTTCTCTTCACACACACACCCCATCAACTCCTCTCTCTCCTGCTCTTGGCATCACTTGTTATGCCTGCTCCATTATATCTGCTGGAAATTTTTGAAAATAAAAGCTTGAAAAATACTAGAATTTAAAAAAAAAAATCACTAATACACCTTCCTCAGTCAATAGAGGAAAGCCAAGCAATGAGGGAAGCTCACACACACATATTCTAAAACTGTAAATAGAAGAGGCTCTTAGTTTGGCAGAAGCTCCATTAGTGACCCTGCATATAAATGCAGGATGTGTGTAGGCACACATGTATATCAGCTGAAAAAATTCAGCTGTGCCTCTCTGCTGCCCCAAGGCAGAGCTGGCCCTTGGTGCATGGCCACCACACATCATCCCCCAAGCAGGGAGGCAGTGGGGCAGAAGAAAGTCCAGATTTGTCCTGGCAAATGGGAGAAATGCTCCAAAAGGATGAAGGAAACAGGAGGCCCAAACATACAAAGTATGAGATGCAGGCAGGAGGACATCAGCTGGGGAGGAGCTGCTGGGTGGCATTTTGGCACAGGGTGGGCTGGGGCACATGCCGCTCACAAGCACGGCACGAGCCCATGGCGCCTGGCTGGCACAAGAAAGGTGAACATTGTACGTAAGCACAGTGACACAGTTTTTTTCTTCTTCATCTTATGTCAGACTGCTGTTATGTACTGCTGGAAAGCACTGGTTTGAAGGCAAATAGAAACCAACCAGGCACAACATTGGAGCACCCCAAGTGGCCTCAAAAACATCCTCCAACTGCAGGTCACAAGCTGTTTCCCCTGAGAAAGAAAACACTTGTTGGTAGAGAAGGAGAAGTCACAGCAGCCTTGAGTTCATGAAGGTGAAAAAGAAAAGGAAGAGTTGGTTCTCCATGTCTACAGGAGATCGAACAAGAGGAAACTGATTTAAATCATGCAGGAGAAATAGCTAGATAAGCAACCAGAAAACTCTGAGGGGACGTCTTTAAGACAAATACCCCTGAGTTCAAGGCCAGGTTAGATGGGACTTTGAGCAACCTGGTCTAGAGAAAGGTGTCCCTGCCCAAGGCAGAGGGAGTGAACCAGATGATCTTTAAGGTTCCTTTCCCAAACCATTCTATGCTTCTATGATGAGCATCCCATCCTGAGGTTACCTATAGTATATTTCAGCAAATACAACATTCAGAAAGCACAGACAATGTAAAACACAGACAGAGCATATACAAATAGGCTAATGATAGTTATGTAAAGCCTCAGCTGATGTCTGGAAAAGGCAATTGGCCTGCAGTCTCACTTACAGCATTATTTTTGTAAGGACCAGAGGTCAAATTCACGCTCTTCAAAGGGCATTCAGATGAACTGAGTTAATTTTCAGGGGGAATTGGATGCAAAACTCTCTTCACATAAAATCTCAAATCCTTTCCCCCTCTGATTTTCCTTTTCCCCTCTAATAGGTTTTACCTATGAATGCTGATAGTGTAGAGACAACACCTAAAATAATCTGAGGTGCACACACTCCTACTAGATACAGGTAGCTGAGGGTGCCCAGTACATTTGCAGAAAGCCTGTGACACACTAGGGAATAGTCATGTCAAACCAAGACCTTCTCTCCATTTCTGTGTGGAGTGCTGGCTCACATCCAGTTCAGACAGAGTAGCTGAAAGTCATTTCTCTCTGATGTTGTTTAAAAGCCTAAATGCAATGAAATACTAGTCCGAGCCCATTTCTCAATGAGCAAAAGTGTCCAAAAGCCACCATCAGAGCTGGATCTAATTGGCAGTCCCAGTAGGGAAGTGAGGAAAGAAATGGTGAGACACAATGCCCTGCCTCCTGTGGTGCTTGTTACAAAACTTCTGCAGCAGTGGCTCCAACTTTTGGGGCACTGGGTTTCATATTTTTCCCACCCACATCAAACTTCCCCACACTCTACTATGGTTAACCAGACACCTCACTGACATGTTCTGCCTCTTTCTGCCTGCTGGCTTTTGCTGCCAGGGAACAGTTGTAGCTGCATGAAAAGTCACACCCTGGATCCATACTCCTGACTGATAATAGGCAATTTAAAATGCTTGACCCCATGCCAGGTTCACGGCCATTCTGGCCTTGAAACTGCCATGGCTGCATTTCAATATATTTATCCTATTTGCTATCAACAGAAGAATATGACTCAACTGAGCACAGAGTTATAGGGTCAAACATCATCAATTCTGCAGCTGAAGCCTTATCTCCCCACAACTTGCTCCCAAGTCACTCCCTAGTACAGTGAAACAATCTCAGAATCAAACCCTAAGCTCTAGAAGATTGGCTGGATAACCTGACCATAAAACCAGATTATTTGGGCTAACCAGGCTCACTCGAGGGCTTTGTGTGAATTTTTGTCACATGTAACACTGAAGACTTCATGGCAAACTAGGCACAGGTAAGTATTGCCATGGGTAGTCCTGTAGTCAAGTTGCCAGCCTAGCAAACCTGGTTTAGTGTAAGTGGCACACCAGGCTTCCTTTGTGAAGACAGGCAAGTCCCATTGATTGCAAGGAGGTAAGCATCTCACTTTTCTCCCTTTCCTTGCAGGCTTCACTTTGCCTGGAAATTTAATTACTTGGAAATTTAATTACCACCTTGCCTGAAAATTTAAATTACCCCACTCCAGGCACTTCAGAGGGCAAATCTGTTTAAAAAAGATACAAGACTGATGAGAGAGGATGATTAGGTACCACCATCAGCTAGAAAAGCATTACCTTATTTCCAGTGGTTATCTACAGCTCTCCATGAACGTATGCTAAAACAAGTAGTGCATATTTCCCTTCAAGAAATAGCTCATTTTACAGCATCCATCGTTAGGTGGTTTCTGGAGCCTTCCCAGTAGTAGTAACAAAAAAATATCACAACAGACTCATTTACCTCACTAACTCTCCTCCTAAGGCATTCATCTGCTCTGCACAGTTGAGTTTATTTCCTCATTCCCCTTTTCCCTTCACACTCTT
>NW_008237619.1:5361504-5372735 GCF_000691975.1 Corvus brachyrhynchos
CTCTGTCCTCTTTACTTGTTTCTATTTCCTCACCCCCTTTATATTTTTCTCCTCCTTCTAGAGCACCTTCTGCTCTAGAATTTGCGCTAGTCTGCAGGGAAACCAAGTCAAAGCAGCAAATTTTATGTTTCAGCCTGAGCACAAGAAGATTGGTCACTCTCATCTCCTCTGAAAATCAGTTTGAAAATTTTGGTCTTGCTGTCCTGCATATGAAAAGAAGTATAAAAGGGAAATGTAACGAGAACTGGCAAAGAGCGAATAATAGAGCATCACTGACAACAGGTTGCTTCTGGGCTCTGGCTCTTTCCCACCATCCAGAGTTTGAGACAAGACACATGGCACAGACAAAATTCAGGCTCTGCAGTACTTTTTGACCAAACAAAAGCCCCAGGATTTCTACACTGTCAGACTTAGCTCTTTAAACATTCTTTCAATGCAGAGTGATACCTTGCACTCACAAGGTCATTCCTCACAAGAGAAAGGGTGGGAAACTTGTCCAAGGATGTCTTGGGAGTTTTGTCCAGAAAGAAGCCTGAATGACCATTTTAGACAACAGTTTTTGCTAAAGGAAATATCAGACCTCCCATCCGAGAGGGAAAACAGCAGCAGGTCTTTACTGGCAGGCACCAGTCCAAAGCAGGAAGGTGCCTGGACAGGGAAAAGACTAGACAAATAGTTCCTGGACAACCCATTAACAGAAATGCACCCTCAAATCCTGCTCAGATGGTTTCAAGTAAACACATTTCTAGTAAGAACTACTGGTACAGATAATTAACAAACTACAAAAAAGTCAAATGCAAGCTTTCTGTATATTCAGTTCTATTACTAACCTATATATAACATTAATACTCTGCGCCATACATTAAGTTCTGCACAAAAAGGGGGAAATAATACAGGCTGCTCTCAGATTCCTGTGATTCCTCCTCAGTTTCTGTAGTAGGCTATTAATTAATACATAATTAATGTCCTTTTTTTCATGTAAAGAGATTTTAATTTTGCTTTTCTAGTTCCTTGTCATTACTGCAGACAAGACAGTTTTGTATGAAAGCAATGGCTGGTGATGTGTAATACAGCAGCTGGTTCCAAAAATTTGATTTCTCTGTTTACATCCCTGGCTTTAGAGTCCCATAGCAACTGAAAAAAAATTAATAAAAATCCTCAACTAAACTGGCATATTGAAAACTTCCATATAATCCTATTTATGCAGAAGGGTTTTTCTTACAGCATTTTGCAAAGTTCCTTCCCAGCTTCTAATATTTTAATAAAATACCTTTATTATTATGGAGCGCACTGGGAATTAGACCTGGAATTTCTCTAACTGCAGCTTAGCTGGGAGAAAGAAATACACCACTAAAACCTTTGCAGCTCAGGTCTTTTTACTATTTCTTTCCCTTTCAAAATGTTTTGACTAATTTCAAGCCTTGCACCTGCTTTGATCACCCATTTTACTGATTATATTTTCTTTACTCCTGCTAGAGAGGAGGCTGGAGCTTTACACTCCTCATTGACAACTCTTCCATCAAGAAAGCTTTAAGAGATGAGCACTTTCCTTGGCAGCAAAGAAGGAAACCATGAGGTGTTACACAGAGAAGGCTGCCTCTAAAATAAATAAATAAAAGAACTCACCTCATATTTTATCCAGCATCTTCTGAGTCTCATCAGAGGAAATTAAAAACAAAATTGGCTCCTTGAGAGGATAGATCAGACACCTTAAAGAACAGCTGCAGTTTGTGCTTCTGAGAAATGAAAATTGAAATGCAGACTAAAGTGGATATTGGGTGATTTATTAACCTCCTTTCTCCATTCTTTCTGAGTGTCAGTACATTCAGCAGATTATCAATAGCACCGTCTTTAATGTACAATTTTCAAAATGAAATTAAGCAGACAGCTCCCTGTCTCTCTTCCTTCTCACCTCACACAGTGCACAAGGATGTTCAAAGGCCCTTGCAGCTCCTGTTTGCCCAGCAGGAGTCATGGAGCCTGCAAGCACACCCTGCAAACCCCACAGCCTGATAAAGTACAATGAGCACCAACTGCTGTAGGTATTAGTGAGGTTTGTGTCAAATGCTTGAGAGCCTTCATGAGCTTGCCCAAGCACACGAGGCCTGTTCATGAGCAAAAATATCAAATGTTACTCCTTGACATTTTGTTGTTTTAGTAATCTAACCCCATAGAAACTATATCAAGATCTACAAAGCCATTCAGCCCTTAGTCACAGCAGGTATGAATCACCACGTCAGTTAACACTACGTGCATAAATTGCTGGCCATGTGGATTTATGCCACCAGGACATAATTCACCAGTATCACCCCTTATATTTGATTAGAAATGTGGGATTTGAGAACAGTCTTACATAGCTGGTGGCAATTTGAGTTCCCACCTTAACAAAAAAGTCGGGGACTGAGGTTCACAACCTGTGTGCTTAAGTAAGAGTTTCACGTTCACCCTGCTCAGATTAATTGCTTCTTTAACCTGCAAATGCTGACACACGTGCACAGCTGTGCACACTAATAGATGGGACAGCAGCTGAGTCTCTATCAAGTTTCATTATATCCTGCATGCTTAATTGTTCTCATCACTGGAAACAATCATTTTATTTAACAGTTTAAATACAACAGAAATTCCATAATCTCATTTAGGTATTAAGGACATTTATAAGCAAACAGAAATGGTTTTAAGAGGCACAAATATCAAATTGATGCATGGAATTCGTTGCCTGGTGCAGGTAAAAGATTTTTCTATTCACCCCCTGTATCTGTAGCCAAAGCAGGGTCAGAGACTGTCATAAAAAGTTTTTTGATTCATTCAGCTTAGCCTGGTGACACTGGCATGCTGGGTCAAGTGCACTGTAGCTCCCTATAATTGCAGATATTAATGAAGCTTTGAAAAGGATTCAAAAATGACTTTAAATGTCCACACTGGCTAGAAACCCATTTTGTCCTCATATGAGCATGCTAGATCATCCAAAAAATAATTCAGCTACTAGGGTTAAAATACACAGATAACACTCGAGCTCTTTTACGGCTTTTACCCATGCCAGGCTTCTCTCTCCTTGGCTCATTATCTTGTTCGTCCCCTCTCATTTGACAGGGAGCCCACTGAATATCAGAGCAGCACATCAGCATGCTGATGCTGCCAGACTTTCTATTACAAAACCCAGTTTGCAGAAGTACACCATCCCCCCCTGAAGCTTTGAAAGCAAGACATTAGGTCCCAGCCTTGGAAATGTGTCAGATTTGGAGATCCTCCCCTCAGAGTAAACCTCTTGATTGGGTGGATTTTGCCTTTCAGAGACCTGCAGAGTGTTAAAACACAGGTGCCATCGTCTTCTCCCGGGCACCCCTCCACTCTACCTCTGCTGGCGTCTTTGTCCTGATACTGCCCTCAGTGATCCCATGGTCCCATCCTTCTGCCTAAGTCTCCTTTCAGGATACTCCCTTTATGGATAAAGCAGGTAAAAACAACACAGACCATGCTGGTAGCAGGTGCTGACGGGCCTGGGCTAAACTCCAGCTTCCCAGAGACACCCTGCAGGATGACAGCACCTCTTTGACCTGACTGCATGTCTCAGCAGGCAGTCAGCCTCAATGCTGGAGCACCATCCCAGCTCAGCCAGGGAGAGGAAGTGGAGGGGCAACTTGGAATTTGGCTTCTTCTCCCACTCTGGCTCTGCTGGCCACCAGCCACATGAACTTACATATGAACCTAAACTTACACCTGCTAAAATCCTTCTTTGAGACAAGGGAACTTCTATCAAAGCGCACAAATTTCACTTGCCAGCATGAAAATGTGCCTTTTTCCAGAGAAACCAGGCAAGTCACTCAGCAACTGCTCTGCAGAAAGTCCCTGAGGCATTGCAGTGCCATGTGTCAGCCCCTCCATTGCCTCTTCCCAGTGCCAGCCTTTCTTTCTCTGCATGAAGAGTTGAGAATGGAGATGTTCTATTTCTCCCTGCTGTTAGTCAAACTTTGGAGCATCCAACTGACACTAGTCTATCAGCCTTACAGTTATTTAAAGACAGCCTGTCAGTTTATTATTAATAGCAGCAATTACATTATAACAGTTAAAAGAGACAAGTGGGATTGGGAACGTACTGCAGCCGGGGTTAGAGATCTGCTCAGACCTGCTTTGTGCTAGAAGAGGCTTTCAAGTGTGATTATATGAGCAAACCCTTCTCTCAAGAGCCATGATACATCTTCCCACAGCACATGGCATAGACAGGGGCTCATTCTGCCAGCCCATCTATAAACTGAGGGGCCACAGAGCCAAACTTCAGCTAATACACCCTTCCTCTCAGCAATATCTACTGCCTCAGGTTTAGCGAGGCTCTCATCTATCCACATCTCTTCTGGTCATTTCTGAGCTTGCAGCAGAGCATGCTGACATCCACTTTTGGCACATCATTCAGGCAATGCCACTCCCTCATTTCCAGAGGAAAAAAAACCACTTCCCAAAGAGAATGTAGATATAATAAAGCCACGCTTTATTTTTGCCCATGTAGCTGCATCTAAACTAAGGGTCTACATCAGCATTGTTAAAATAGCTCAACCGATATTATTTTACGGTCAGCAACTCCAAATGTAGGTCTTAGCCACCAGGAGAGAATCACGTTCCTAAGTAGGCACTGAAGAGTTCATGCTTTAAAGGCTTTCTGGAAGAAGGGAAACCAAGGCAGAAAGCAATTGAAAGACTTCCCCAAGGTCATGCAATACATTTATGCAAGACGTGAGCCTACCTGCGTTTTAGTCCATGGCACAGATGCCATGGAGGTAGCAATTTAATAAGCTACAAGCCCCATCTGTTCATTATTGTCTCAACTGGAGATTGCCATCCCCAAAGCTGAGCCACATTAATTGATTGTATGAATGCTCCAGCTTTGACCCAATGCAAAAGCAGTCAATTTAATTTAAATCCTTGTTGGAGAAGATTTCAATTTGCTGGCTGACTTTATGCTGAAGCAGACAAGGAGCACTCAATGGAAGTTTCATAACCCAATCCTGTTACGTCTGACAGAGCACATCTGTCCACCTTCTACCTCCCTGGCAATTTTTAAATCAAAACAAATAAAATGTGAAATGAGCAAAAGGGAGACTTTTGCTGTGGCACTGCCCAGAGCTTTGGGCTGAACATAATTTCAGCTAGCAGAATTTCACAAAACTAATAGCATTCTTCAGCCAGAAGTTTTCTCTGTTCCAAAGTTTCTCGGTTTTCTTTCCAGAATCATGTATTTTCCCTTTCTCCCCATACTTAAATCTGGTAAAGAAAAGGGAACACAGTTCATGTTTTTGTTCCAACTACCACCATTAGGCAGTAGTAGGGTCACCGAAACTACAGAGGTGGAAAAAAGCTTTAAAAAAACTCTCCCTAAATGCTGCATCCACTCTTCTTGACATTTTAAGTCATCAAAACTTCACTAGTGATATGAGAGGCTGCTAAATTTTCCTCTCTTACCCTTTTCTTTCATTTTTATTAGCGGTTGGATTTTGATTACATTATGCCTGACAAGGACCAGCTGCCTCCACAAGTAACTGCATTATCATCAGAGGCAGGCACAAGTAAAAGCATGATGCATGTAAAGGGGTCATAACATTTACTGGGGTTTTTTTTATAAACTGCATGAGAAACCAATTCACATGAACCCTTCTAGTGTTAAAATAATGGACTTGAAAGTCCTCCCTGTGAGCTTGGCTCCCAGGGAAAACCCACTTCCATCCAACAATACACCTCCAAAACCACCCCTTCCCTCATTCATCCATGAAAACAAGACCATTTTTTGAACATATGAAATTGCATTAAAGAAAGAGTATTTTTTTTGTTAAAAGCATTAATTTTTGGGTCTTTTGTCCTAGAAGATACAGCCCTACTTTGTTTGCATTGAGAGTATTTTTCTCTTATTCTTGGGAAAAAATGAGAAAAGATACACAAATTGCATCTCACAAACAAAAAGGCATGAGCATAGACACTTCAGGTATCTCACTCCACTGCAGTGACATTACCAACAAGTGCAACAGTAAATAAAGTAAGCAGATGCTCACAGGCAGCTGAACAAGGTGGTTTGAAGATATCCAAATTACTGCAAACAGCCCATTTCTCTTTCTCTTTCACCTTCTACCCCATCACTTGACCATAATGGCACTTTTGCTGTTCATCACTCTCTCTCCCCATCAATTTTCATTGCCCTCCACAGCTTCTTTATCACTTTTGTTGTCAAACCTACAACTACCTTTAGCTCAAATGTTTGCCATAAATTCTGGCAATAGACATCTAACCCGTGAAGAATACAAATAAATTGGCTAGTTTTAAGAGGCACTAGGTGATAATGTATTTTTTCATATCCACAGATACAGCTAATACCTTCACATCTCTTTTGGAAAACTGACTCAGCACTTACGCCCTTACTCTCACTGGTTGTCTGTCCCCTCTGCACTATTTTAAGAAGCAAGCATGTTCTGGTGCAGTAAAAAAGGACCAAACCACCACATGACTCAAAAGAGTCACCAGCAAAGAAAACTTTTCAGCCATTCCCTTAGTACATACCCTGCAGGATGTTTTACTACAAACAGTCATTAAAAAAAAAAGAAAAAAGAAAATTATTTTAAGTCTAAGCTTTGCTAAAAGGCACTGAATGCTCGTGAACAGAACTACCACAATTTTCAAAGAGTAAAAAAGATAGAGTTTTATCTTTCAGAGGAAGTAATTCCAAACTCATTGCCTCCTTTTTCTAGCAATTATGCGGTGTTTTTTGCTGGGGGAGGTTGGTTTTGGTTTGGATTGGGTTTGGGTTTTTTCTGGGGGGAGGGGTAATTTTTTTCACTTCTACACTGGTGCAAAAGCATTTACTTTAGTAGGTGATGAGGTTTACTCCACTACAAACAATAGAGAAAAATCCATATCTTTGTGCAGACATGTCTATTCCTCAAGCCGAAACGTGTGACTGGGAGCAGGCACCAACACAGAGTGCCCCACCTACCCTTCCAGCACAGTGCCACAGCAGAGACAAACTGGTGTCTCATTCCCAGCTCTGCTTCTTCCACCCAGATTGAAAAAATACAACACAGGTCCACACCATGTGTAAAATACTGATGATGAGTGGGTCTGGCCTTGTGAGAAACTACCAGAGTCATGTTTATCTGACATACCCAGGTAATTTCAATTCTCTCACTAGCTGAGTTTCCTCACGTTTTGAGGCAAAACCTCAAATTTTGCTTAATGACTCCACAGCCACAGCCCTGCCATTCTCATCAACAGCAAAATGCTATTCCCAGTAGCCTGGACCTCACAGTTACAAGCTGAAGGTGCAGACTCAGTTAACAATAAAGAGACAAATAAATCTCTAGTTGCTGACACACCCGGAGAAACACGACCCAAGTATCACCAAAATTCTCAGAGGCCAAAGAAAGAGTTTAATATAAAAAAGTTTCAACCACCAATTTTTTTTTTGAAGGACACAGGGAAGGAACAGAATACAGGGGGATGCTCAGCTCATTTTCTGGCACTGTAGTACTCCTAAAACATAGAAAGACAAACTCCTAAAAATGTACCCGCTGAAGGACAGGGCAGCATCAGACACACATGTTCATGGGGGCCTCTTCTCCTTTTGCTCCTTGTTTACCCTGACCAAAATAAAAGGGTAAGGCAACCCCTGGCTCCTAGGGAGACTTCCCATCAGGGCAGGAGTCCCTGTGAGAGCAACAGCCCTGTCTCTCACAGCTTTCATAGTCCCTGTCCTCCAGCAAGAGGGGCTGGCCCATGTGGTTACACCCAGCACTGCCACCTTCACCTCTGCAAAGCAAGGGGCAGTCACAGTGCTGGGGGGGAAAGCTGCTTCCCCAAAGGTGGGCAGCAAAGCCCAGCTCATCTATAGAGAGGCAGCTGTGTGGGCTCACCTCACCCAAGGGCTTTGTGCTCAAAAAGGTGGGGGGAACTCAGCCACTGAAAAAGCCACTGAGGCTGTAATTAGCTGACCTCTGCCAGGGGCAAAGAGGAAAAGGAGAGAAGCTGAGAGGGTTGAGATGGCAGCTGAGCTCCTTTCCTTCAGAGAGACACAGGGGCTGGTGCTCCTCCATTGCCACTGTCAACCTGAGGCCACCTCACAGGCAGCTGATTGAGGCATCCTGGCAGTCAACCATGCAACCAGCATGTTTAGGTCACACAGTCACAGCGTGCACAGGCACTTGCACAGACTTTAGCAAGTAACCTTGTGCTGCTGCAAACCACCAGCTCATTACACTGTTTCAGCACCCACCATGCTTCCAGCACCCTCCAAACAGACAAGCGCTCAGGGAGGTTTTGTGTGAAGTTGTCACTCCCATCTCAGATCACGATGACCTGCAAGTATAAACCAAGGCAGCCACTTTTACAGCTACAGTGATGTACTCTGTGTAGAATACTCCCTTCTTCCCCTTTAAACCTGACAGCATCATTTTCTTTCATTGCAGCTACTTAGGCACACCTACAATACAGGGTTTGGAATTTAAAAAAAGGCAATCCAAGAAAACCAAAAAACAAGAGTGCAAGAGGGGATGGAAATATTCCGGCATTTGTAGGCTGTGATGCACAAGTGAAAAGCATATTCATTACTGGGAAACAGTGTCTGATATTTCCAATTTATATTCACATTTGACAGTTGAAGATGGAAATTCAGTTCAGTCTCACAGAGGTGCTCTCACCATCCTTCCTTCTTGCTTCCCAGCTGAGCTGCCAAAGACAAGCAACCCCGTGTTATTCACCTTGAGAGCTGGGTGCTGCAGAGCCAAACTTCCAGGTTACTTGAGTTCCCGGGGACTTTCATCCCAATCCCACAAACCTGACAGGAGAGAAGCTCTGTGTGGGCAGCAACCTCAATTGATTGGTGGCACACGACGACCATTTCAGGAACTGGGACAACCAAGGTCACCTTCCACCACACCCTCGATCTTGCTTAAGCAAATTTGGCCTGGAGCTAGATTTCACAGCCCACAGTGTTTATGTTCCTTTGTCAGAGATTAGCAGCTACCACGTGGTTTACAAGCCAGCCTCCACTTTCTACTCCATCACCAGGCACCTGCGCTACAACCACCCAGTTTTAAGGCTGCCTGGTGCTGGCTGCATCTGTAATGCAGTCACTGGTGATGAATCACGATGTCACAAGCACTAGATTGCAGCATTGATAAAGGGAGAAGAACGCCTGTATTTAGACACAAATGTCTTCACAATCGGCAGGGCCAGGAAAGGAAATAGAATTAGGCAAGGAAATAGAATTAGCATTATTTCAATGCTAACTGGAAGAAATGTGGTGCTTTAACACTGAGTACATGTATTTTTTCCGGGAAAAGGATATTGTTGCTGACACACTGGAGGCAGGGTGGGGAAAGCAAAAAAAGGGCGAGCTGAAAGGTGGAAACACAGGCAGAAAGAGCATTGTTTTCTGCATGAAGGCTTTTACTTTGAGGAGAAGCAGGAAAAACAGAAAGGATGTCACAGACGAAGGTCATTGAATTTTGTTTGTTTATTCCAGAGAGGGATGAAAATCAAGTCTCAACAGACCTGGTCAGCAAGTTTCCTCTTTTCCACTGTGGCCTCATGGAAAGGACACCCGTGCGGGGAGCTGTAAATCAACTTCATTTTTGGCCATATACCCTTTTCCCTTCCACCTCTTACCTTCATCCTTGAGTGCAGGATGTCCATGAGACAAAGGTGACAACCTGGCATTGTCAGACACATGCCCAATCTCACCAGCTTCTGTCGTGCAGGCACTGCCAAGAGGCATTCCTGCTGGCATTTTTAAAACCACACCTGACTGGCATCCATCATTCACAGCTCTCTGCTTCCTCCCTCATGTCTGCCTTCAGCTCTCACGGAGCTGCAGCTTCTGATTGCAGGATCTTTGCATTTGAAGGCAGCTTGGGGTGGACTGCCTCCTTTTGGCTCTCTGGGAATACAAAATAATGACATGTTTGTTACTTTTGTGAATGGGAACCATTCAAAAGAGACAGTGCTCCTGACAGCTCCTGGAGAAACTATGCTCCAGTGACAGGCTTCTTTTTAAAGTCCAGGCTCCTCCTGATGCCCATCTGTGATCCTTAGCATTATTAGGAGATGTTTACGGCCATTTCAGAGATGGCAGGCTCCAGGTTTTCAATCTGCTGAAGAAACACAACTTGGCATTAGGCCCTATCCTCTCCTCAAGCTGTGTGATTTGACTAAAAAAATATTAAACCTGCTGATGGAGGAAAAATTTCCATGACTGTGGAAGTGCTTTTGAACGGTAGTTTCATGATCCCTTACCTTCAGGGATATCATAGGACTAGCTAGAAGCAATAACTTTAAAAAGACCACCTAGCATTAGGCTTCTGGCTAAATATCTTGACATAGCTCTGCTAAGTTATATTTATGTATTTCTCTACGTAACCAGTGGCATGCAGGATCTGGGGGCTCTACCTTCTTTTTCCCGTTCTGCTATGGATTCCCTGTGCTACTTAAGAAGGTCCATTTATTTGCATGCAGCTCATTTACTTTTATTTTGGACGTGAAGACAATACTTTTCTGCCCCTAGAACACTGGTGCAGTAGCTGTGAGGTTGCTGGTTAAAAAGTGCTGTAAAGGTAATAAACTACCACTGCTGGATTTGCAGACTCTAAGAATACTTGTCTACAGCTTCCCACCCTAATTTTGCCATTTGAAAACCAATTGTATAATTGATTTCTTAAGTTTCCAACTTGAAATAATAAAGAGAGCTGGTTTTCAGAAAGAGGTGATGCTCATTCCTTGCTCTGCTGAAACCAGAGTTGTTGCACTCAATCAGACATGAACTCTTAGCACTACCATAGGGTAGTAACAGGCTCCCACAGCACCAGGTTACTTGGAAAGCTTAAATCTTTTCCTAGTCAACTCAGTGATGACTAGATCAACCACATCCCCAGCCTCTGATGTTTCCAGCCTCGGGAGCCGCGCAGTGAGAGACAACTGAGGTGAACTGCACAGGGAGGCAAGGAGCAGCTGGGCGGGATGACCATCCTTCCCTTGTTCATCCAGTGCTCATCACAGGCTGTCAGCACTGTTCCTGCTTTGCAAGGGTGGAAAAATACACCCCGATGTGAACAAGAGGAGCCGCTGCGCTGAGTCCCGCGGGAGCACAGCCTCCTCTCCCTGCTGCCAGCCCCGCTCCCCTCCCCACGGTATTCAGGTCAAAGACACAGCCAGGAGCCAGACTGGAGACTGCCAAAGCAAAAAGGGCCAGGCTCATTCGGAGG
>NW_008237619.1:5372897-5493847 GCF_000691975.1 Corvus brachyrhynchos
GCGGGGCCGGCCGGGGCTGCGCTGCGAAAGCAGGGGAGCCCCTTCGCAAAAAACACCGCAGATGCGAGTTTATTTTACCTTTTAAGGAAAAAAAAAACACCCAAACACCACCACCTCCTCCGCGTCGTGGTCTTCCCCTCCCCGTCCTTCAAATAAAAACCCAACAAGCCAATCAACCAATTCCAAACCGTACTCCATCTGTCCGGCAGGCGTGCTTGTGCAAGCCACAAAATGCGAAGTTTCTGGGGAAAGGACGCGTGCATTTCAATCTTTGCGTTAGACCAGACTAATTTACAATGTGTTATTTTCAGTAGGGCTGAAGGAGAAGTTAAGCCTCGTTGGTGAAAACTTGACACCTGTACATGTACCCAACTGAAGAAAGAAATGTTTTCAGGTTCACATACCTGTTTTTCAAAAGGCTGAGAATAAATCTGTCTTTTTGCGAGATAAGAAACACTTTGCATTTCATTTCAAAGAGACAAAGTTAAATAGTTCTGCACAGCAAGGGCAATGTTTCAATCAGAGCCTCAGTAATAGATGCTCTATGCTGAACAGCCTTATGTAGCAATGACAATATAATCAATTGATGGATGAGTTAAAATCTTTTAGGACTCAGTCAAAACCCACTTCTATATAGCAGCGTATGCATGTCCATTTTCCAGATAGGCTGCATCCATCAGTAATACCAAGGGAAGGGAGAGGGAAAGGATTCTAAAATCATGAAAGATGGTTTGAATGTATCAAGCTTTTCTTTGCTTTTCAACTGTGCTTAATTTTCCCCACCCATTTCAGTACAGCCATTTGCCTCACAGAAGTATTTTGTGATATGGAAAAATTACATAGGAGGAAACAGGACTATGGGAATTAGATTATAACATAGCACAGATGTACCTGGAGCTGGCTGTTTGATGAAGCCAAAAGTGATCATACAATTTCCTCACCTTCCTTCTATGATTTTTCCAGCTTATCTTAAAATTCTCCTTTGTCTCACTTGAAACCCACCCAGGACTGGAAATGAGAGACTTGTACTAATACAGAGACAATCTATTCTTGCTGAAACTAGAAGTTATTCATTCTATCAGTACCCTGATATATTTGGCTTGTAAATTTGGGAGATAGACAATACAGGTTCTGAACCTCACTTTTTTCACACCAAATTAAACATCTGAGTTTTCCCCACCGCTGCCCAGTGCTGCAGTTGGCTACATAATTGCCTCTTCCTTATGAGCTGAGGCTCTGCAAATCTTGTCATTTGTATGGCTTTGTGCTTTGAATATAAGGATTAGCAAGGATTTAGGATTTATATCTCATTTGAAAGATTAATAACTTACCACTTCATGTCTTTCACCAGTGGGAAAATTAAGCAAAGCACCATGCACTACAGTGCCTTGGGAACTCCCATCACCAGAGAAAGGTCTGGAGAACGAGTGGGTTTTACCACTTGACCTCAAAATCATTGTGTCTAGATTTGGTGAATAGAAAACTGAGGTGAATCCCAGAGTTGAGGAGGCTACACTGAGAATGGATTCCACCCTTGCATGCTGAGAGAAGAACCTCTGAGGAGTAAAGATGTATCCAAAAACAGCAGGAAACCATGTCCTGTGAGAGCCAGCACCTCCCACACTCCCTCCCCTCTTATCTTGGAGCAGGAGCAAGGAACACTCCCTTTTGTGCTTCTGTCAACTTCATCCAGTTTGAAATTTAGCTGCAGCAGCCCCACAAAAACTCTAGCTGAGATAGTAATACAAGAAGCGAGACAATTTCTCAAGCAGGCTGAAATTTCAGCCACCAGCATTCTCCCACACATCTGAACTCCCTTCTCCCATTTATTTTTTCATTCCTCTCTCAAGCGCTGTAACAAGTCAGCTCTTTGTTTTTAGTGCTTCAATTACTCCCTCAGAGCTCTTGAACTGCTGAGCCTTCCCAACAAAATCAAGATAATGAATAATGTTCATCGTTTGCTTCTGTGCAACTCTTTACCCCACCCAGGCTTGCAGCATGACTGGAGAGTCACAAGCACTGACAGCTGAACAAATCCCACGCCATCACGGAAGACAGGCTCAGCAGTGTACCCTGGCAGCTTCCTCACACACTGCAGCCTGCTTTTCCATGTCTGGGGGGCTTTATCCCTAAAACTGGCCATGGAGGAACCAGCCCCACTTGAGAAGCGGGACTACAAAAGGAGCCCTGAGGCACAGAGATGCCCAGCACAGCAAAAAAGGTATTCTCCTCTCCTTGGTCCTCCCTAAAAGCACTGCTCCCCACGCTACCGACATGAATAGCCACTTCCAGATACATAAACCAAGGCACAAAGGGGGAAGAGTCAAACTTTTTCAACCTGGCCTGCCTTAACAACATAGCAGCCAAAATCCATGGCCAGCTAATTTCTGTTTGTTTCGGCTTGAACAGGACTGTTTCATATTAAATTTCAAGAAACATACAGGCATGCGTAACATTACATATAATGTAGTATATTGCTGTTACTCACTCTTACAAAAGCCTGTTTCTTTAGCAGAAGTCTGTCATTGCTGATTCCCCCTCAGTCAGCTTGACTCCAGCACCAGGAATCACATTTACCTGCAGCCTGGGAGGCATCAGTCACTTTGCCATCAATACCCTCACAATAGGGCCTTGCAATGGTTGAAATTGTTGCTCAATTAATTGCTGGCTAGTTCCTGCCAAATTGCCTGCAATAGCTCTTCCTTTGGCATGGAAGGAAAGAATACGGCCCTTTAAAGTGCTCTGAGGTCACATTAGCCTCACACACACTCCATTACCCACGACCTTGTCTCTCTGGCAGAAGCTGGAAGCTTCTAGCCTCATCTCCCAGGACCCAGAGGCACCAGGACTGAGACTAAAGGGGGTCTTCATTGGGAGGTGTGGGGTGGCCAAAAGGAGCACAGGGTCAGAGTTGCTGGAAATGCTGTTCCCAAGCTCCCAGCAGGGGCTTGTCTTAAGATACCAACACAGCCAAACAGGGAAGAGCCTCTTTGTTAAGAGAGTGGAGCCAAGGGAGAAAAAGCTGGCTTACTTTACGTGCTACCAGGGTCACATGGAGGCTGCTCCATCGGGAGAGTTTAGGAGGTTCAGCGGGAGAAGACAACAGTGTATTTTCCATGTGAAACTCATGGGAGATTATGCATTAAGGCCGGCCTTCCTTCCTTCCTTCCTTCCTTCCTTCCTTCCTTCCTTCCTTCCTCCCTCCCTCCCTCCTTCCCTCCTTCGTTCCTTCCCTCCTTCCCTCCCTCTTCGTGAGCTAGGAATAACAGCACTGTCAAAAAAGCATACGCAATTTCTTGCAGATTCAACAGCAGAGGAAGGTGACTGCCCATTCTGCCTGGGGAGCAAGAGGTGCTCACTGTCCTTGCCAAGAGAATGAAAGAGAAGCACAACTCCACAAACCCTGGAAACCCGAAAGTCTGTCTCTGTCCTATCCAAGCACAAAACTGGTATCTGGGGTTATTCTGCAGTTTACCCATGAATACACAATGGAAACAAAACCCCTGAAGTTAAGAAAGAAGCTCATTAAATGTGCAAATATGAGGAACTGTTGTTGAAAATTATCACAAAAATACTGACTGTCATCTTGGGTTATGGAAGATTTTGAGTAGGAAGCTGTTCTGTTGCATGTTCCTCCGAAAGCTTTTCACAATTAACTTGCCTTACCAGAAAATGAGGAACTGAACACAGCAAAACATTCTGTGAAGCCATGAACTTTGCAAATTTTCATTAAAAATGTTTAAAAGAAATGACATTTTTCATAAAACATTTCAGTCTTGAGTCTGGAATAGCTTTCAGCTTTGAAATGCAATTTCCCTTTTAAGAATGAGAAAAACTGAACACTGGAAAGAAATCTTTTGATATTTTTACAATCCCATGTGACAAATGAGACATTTTTCACATTGCCAATTTGCTGAAAAATATTTTTAAGAGGTCATTCCAAACAGATTTTTTTTCCCAAAATACTGACACTTTAAACAACTTTCATGGGCTTTTGGGTTTTTCTACCTAACTCAGTTAGGACTACATATTTTGTGATTTATGAGTTTTTTTGATGCAGTTTGCCACAGATTCCAGTCATCCAGATACTCGTGATTTTTAATTAATTGATTTACCATTCCTGGCTCTAAAGAAATGTCAGAAATATAAATGAAGTGTCAACTAAAACCCTGCATTCTACTTGTTTTCTAGGGAAAAAAATAAAAGAAAATTGAACCTTGGTAGGTTTGAGAATCTGCAAAGAATATGTTCTCATTTCTTCTAAAAGTTATTCCACTTTTCATCACCTAACAGGAATATCTGAATACTGTGGTTGCCACACCCTTCCAGAAAGATATTTTTATCTCTTTTCAGATACAAAATTATCTCTGTTGTTTCAATTTCAAATATCAGAGCTTCCCTCTTACCATTCTGCCTACAGCATTTTCCACAGGTAATATCCATGGGGCAAAAAAGAAGAGAGAGAGACTGAAAAATGGGGTGAGGGTGGTATGGAATAAAATTTAATTCTGTATTAAAACATGAAATGCAAAGAGGTTCTAATTTCTTTATTGTAACTAACTGAGTAAAATTCTCTATTTTTGTTACCATAAGTGCTGCCTTATTTAGTGTGTTACTTAAGTGCTATTTCTAGTGTGGCCCACTGACACGAACGCTGGGATCACCATACTGATCTGTCTAAATATAGCACCTGGGAGCTGACAGTGACAGGTACCAGATGCCTGTTATTAATCTGCAAGAAGATGGCAAATGATGAAACAGTGAATCCTTATGGAAAGCTGAGCAGCCTCCTGCTGCCGTGGGTTTGAATGGAGCCAGATTGCCTTGGGGTGGTGAGCACAGTCCTCCTGAACCTCCAGGATCTTAACCTTCCAAACAGAAAGGAGGGGTCAGGACAGCAGGGCACAGGACCCCTGGTGCTGTGCGCACCAGCCTCCTGAGAGCCTGTGTCAACAGCTCTAAGAGTGGCAAGAAATAGACTTTACTGCACTGAAACAGTGGCTCTCCTGGCTATTTACAACTTAGAAAGCCAGCACAGCCTTCAATTGTTTCCCTGCTCCTTCAGGAAGTTAAAGAGCTAAGACAGAAGGTGAGAAACACATAAAGACAAAACATTACTGGAATCTGCACAATCTGCTGGGAGCAAAGCATCACTATATGGCCCCATTCACAGTAGCATTATCTGTCTGTCTCTCCCAGCTCACCCACTGACTTGAAGCTATTTCAGTTTTAATGAATGTTTAAATTCAAATACCATCACGGAACTATCCAAGACTCTGCATACATATATATGTTTATACCTTTTGTGCAAGGTGGCTTCCTTTTCAGCCTCACTGGAAAGAAGCCTAGCCAGAGCTTCAGTGAGTACAGCAGAGCCAGCATTACCCTGTTTTAAACATTTGTTCAATGCACACTAGCATCACAGGTAGTTCTGGTGCCTCAGTTAAGCAGAGCTCTGCTGGAGATGAAGCTTACAGGCAATCCTTTCCTCACCAGCGGTGGACTGAGGCATCCAGCAAGCTCTATATACCAACTGAAAATTCAGATGTTTCTGGTTTCAGTGCCCCTGTTTGCTTTCCTCCTAGAAGAGGAAATAATAGCCCTCAGTTATCTTTTTTTAAAATTGATTACTTTACCCTCTTTTGCAGCCAGCCTCAATAATCTCCTCTAAAAGATTAAATAGTCTCAAAGCCAGAAGGATGAAAGTTTTTAGGCACCTTTGAATATTTCCCCATCCTGTGAAAAGCTGGGGCATGCTGCAGTCACAGAGCACGGGTATAACTCATGCTGCTCAAAGACAAGGAGAAAGAACATAGAAATTACATTGACGGATTCACTCTCTAATTGTTCATTAAGATAATGAGAACAAGCTATCAGAAGGATTTCTGAAAGAGGCATACTTGAATGAAAGAGAGGTAGCTAGTGGGCCTGAAAGCAAGAAATTTGGAGACTGGGGAAAGAGGCAGTGCAGGAGATGGTGCTCAGAGGGCTGCAGAGGCAGGGAGGGAGACCACCCACCCGCCTGCTGAGAGCAGTAGGGAGGGAAGTGTCTAAAGAAGAATTTTCTCACTGATTTCTTATTAATAGAGTCTGAGGAGACCTGTCCCTTGGGTCAGGCACCACACATCGTGGCTGTGACCACTCCTAGTCCACCCATCAGTGTGTGGGCCGGAAGAAAAGGAAAAAAGAGGGGCAGAACCGGGAGGGAACACAAGTTCCCTGAGGGTGGGGACAGCCTTGGTGATAGAGGGAGGTGCGAAGGCAGCCAAACAAGAATAAAGGTCCGCTCTGGGGAAGTGCCTCTGTCCCCACCAAGCTTTTACTCGCCGCCCCCAGCCCTCCCTCAAGTAAAGCCTCACTGCTTGACAGAGCTTGAGCAGAGATGAATGAAGGCGGCGCTGCGGGCCCCGCGGCTGCTGTGGCTCAGGAGAGGGGGCTGCCCGCAGTGCCCGGGGAGCGGGGTAACTCGCCCCAGGCGCAACACGCACTGGCACAAACCTTCAGTCCGCGCATCACCACAACCCTCGTCCTGCCCGTGCTATTCCCACCCTTCCCAAGTGCCACCTCTTTCGTCCAGAAGCACTTCTCAGCAGCAGGAGGCTGTCCTGTCTGCCCTTGGCTCCCCAGCATCCCGGAGGGAGCGGGGAGGGGGCTCCCCCGCCTCCCCTCCCCGGCACGGTCAAGCGGGTATTTCATGGAACACCACAGCGGATGGCAGCGCTCGGCTCTCGTCATCTCTCAGGCTCCCCGCAGGCAGAGCTCTGCTCATGCAAGATCTGTTGGCAAGGCACCGGCGCCTGTACAAACTCCTCCTGGCCCTCCAAGCGAGACCCCCGCCTGAGAGCAGCTATGACAGGCTGCTCACGAAGGAGAAAGCAGCTCCCTCATCCTCCTCGGCACAGCAGCTCCCCAGAGAGCAGGACAGCCCTGATTCAAGCCCCCTCTGCAGAGCAGGTGTGGCGGAGGTACTTCATTATTTGGATGTGCCGACCCCGCAGCCGAGCCCCTGGAAGCCGGAGGAAGCAGCAGCACACCATGCAGAGACCTGTCACAGCAGCACAGCTGCGTGCCCCTGACACTTCATACAGAGACAAATGAGGAGGCAGCTGCTGATGTGTTCCCACAATACCAGCTCTACCAACTTTTAGTGTCTCTCTGGCTGGGTTTGAGCTAAAAAACTCTCTCTGGGGACTTTTGAAGATCCAGGCTCAATCTTCATGCCTGAGACATGAAGCTGGTTCTCACACTCATCTCCTCATCTAACCAGACTACATAATGCAATGAAGGGTTTGGTGCTTTGGCTACAATCCAGAAATATTGCTCTTTGAAACTACTCAGGCCTACAATAAATCATAAGACATGACAGCATCCTCAAATTTTCCTGGAAATGAAATATTTAAAGGAAGCTCTGGAATATTCAAGTGAAGTTTCCAGTAAAGGAAACTAGAAGTAAAAGTGGTAGGTGAGAGGATGAAGGGACCTGGGGAGACTAAAAGGAGCAAATAAATAAAAGGATAGTGTGATTGTTCCTGAGAACAGAAGGAGCAATTAAAAGGAGGGATGAGAAAAAGGAGCATAGAAGTGCTAAGCCAAAGAAAACCCCTGAGCAAGTCAAAGTAACCTGTAAAAGAAAAGGTCACTGACCAACAAATACATTTTGTTACATCATATCAAAGGAAAGGGACAAGAACATTAGCAAAAAGTACAGTTTTAAGGTGAGGGAAGGGAAAAGACAGGAAAGGGAAGTGGGGCAAATGTGAGTAAAAATCCATGAGGCAACAGGCAGTAAGGACAGGTAATGCAAAAGGAGGTCAGGTTTCTCCTAAAGATAAAAGCAGGACCTGAAATGAAAGGGAGGGACCTATTTCACTGCAAAGTGGTGTATAAGCAATGCAGAGCTCTCCTTTGGGACTTGCTATTTCCCTCGAGAGTGCTGGTGAGACGGGTAAGTGCGGGCAGGAGATGGTCTCCCCATACACAAAGAGCAGGATGTCGTGGCTGGCAGGGGTGATAGCAGGTGCCACGGTGGGGCAACACTCCTGCTCTCTGTTCTTGCTGCAGCCACATACAAGCCTGACTAGCAGCCAATAAAACAAAGGGAAAAGTCATTTTGTCCTTGACATGAAAGTCCTGCTTCTCAGTTTTGAGGCCACAAGCTCAGTTCTCACTGATGACCTACATTTCTCTAATAAAACCAGATTAGTACCAGTACCTATGTGACAGCCATTTCAGACATAATCTTACCTTATGTTGAGGGTCATTACATTTGCATTAGGGCAAGTCTGAAACACTTCCATGGTCCTTTTTCTACATCTCTGAGGGAAAAGAACAGAAAATTATTCAAGCATTTTCTGACAAAATCACTTGTTGTCAACAATGCTATGTTTTATCAAGGATCTCCATTGTGAAACTCACCTATTATTGCAACACTGGTCTGTTATTCCTCAGCTCTGCTTGGCCACTTTCACCAGCTGGAAGCAGGTGAAAGACCATCCAAGACTGGGGTGAGAAGTTTCTTTACTAAAACCCACCAACTGGGGAGGAGATAATCTCCTGCTTTTCATCTGGTTTAGAGAGTCTTATAGACCAAGTGAAGATATGACACCACCGCCCATGCCTGACATCCTCACCATACCAGGGAGGAGTAATTTCTGATTCCTCTTCTTTCAACAAAGGTGACCCTCACACAAAGGTCAGTTGAAAAACCTCAGCTCTAAGGGAAAAGCACAATTTCATTTCCAAATTAGTCAAAGCAAATAATCCTGCCTAAAAGAGAAATCCTTTCAGAAATAAGCATGTTCCACACCACAAAATAAAGGACTGAAGGAAGGGAATGGTCACCTGCAAAAAAGAGGTGCTAGCAAGCAGGAGATGGCCAAAGGGCAGTTTGAATGATACAAAGAAATAATTAAAAGGAAAGAGAAGCACACATCTGGTGGAAAATGCATGAGAGCAGAGGTTGTCAGATGCGAAGAATACCCACATCTATAGACATGATTAATTGTGAGAATAACAGGTTATTTGCCCATCTAGAATGCAGAAGAAGTGAAGTGTTGTGTAGAAATGCCATTAATCTCCCTTGATGGGTACATTATTTCCACTGAATTCTACCTGACATTTCAAGTTGCTTTCAATATATTTTATTGTATATTTTTTTCATATTTTCAGTGCTCTATTGCCAAAGATTATGAATCATCAAAATTAATCAGCTGCCTGGAACAGAGCCAGATACAACAAATAAGGAACCAGGCGCTTTTGATATTCTCCCAGACCTAGATGGATGTATAACTCACATTTATTGGTATGGGAAGATCTGGGGCTGCTCAGAGAAGAAAAAAAAAGAAAAGAAAGAAAAAATAACACCCATGGGCATCGTTGCAAGAAACTGATAGGTACTCTTGATAAACAAATGGCTACTGCTTCTGCTTTGAAGCATTTGTTTGGCTCACTGTTTGGAAAGCAGCAGAGAGAAAGGAGAGCCCAGGACACACACCTCTCATGGTGGGTAAATCACCAGGAACTGCATCAAATGCAAAGGTGTTACACCAGTCTAACTGAGGGAGGTCTCTGAGGATTAGTGAAAATATACAGACTCCGTGCAAGAAGCCTACCCTGAAGGCCTGGCTGCAAAATCAAAGCTACTCCTTCAATGGAAGAAGAGTAAGAAACACTTTTCCTTAATTATCCCTGATGGGCAGCCTGATGTGATGGAGTAAAGCTTCCATGTAATAAAAGTAAATGAGAATCCCTACCCCTGCTGCCTGCCTTAGAGTGCCAAACTTCACAACTGGAAAGCAGGTGTAAGGAATTCCCTGTTACCTGACACTGCCTGTGCTAATTCCACACCAACAGCAACACCAAGCCCGATGGGAAGCTAATACTGATGGGAATGAGAGAGAGGCACATCAGTTCACACAAATTATCAGACATACAGAAGAGAAGCTTCAGTGGAAGGAGAAGTAACTTTTTCAGAAAGACAGTGTGCTTTCCTCCTCCTTCCCATTCCCCTTTCTCCCAACAAGGGAACGGTTCTTGAGAAGTTTGTGGTAACAGAAGCTGAAGTAGACTAGAATTTGAGCTGGGCCCTCCTCCGCATGCAGACTCCAGTGGGGGTCCTTGTCTGCGTACCTCTGCATCGAACCAAAATTAAAAATTCTGTTAAGAGAGGAAGTCTCCTGCCAGCTAATACCCCTAAGCTCAGAGAAATGCTGCAACAACAAACACTGTGACAGGAATTTCATGCTGAGCCCTAGCACCAGGAGGACACTATCATTTTTCCATGTTATTTTGAAGTGATGCAAAGATGTCAGCATCGAGGGGACTTGAAGAACCCATTACTGCAAAGCTCTTTGACAAATAAATAAAACATGAAAAGCAGTTCCCTTTGCAGGGAGAGCAGTGGAGAAGAAGGATAAGGAGAAGGCTAGGAGTAGGAACACCATATTTGCTATGGATGTTGAATGTTTAAAAACCTGCCTCTGAAAGCAGCTTAGTAATTAGCAGCAGCATACATTGACAAGGGTATTTTTGCACAGCTCCATTGCACTGGCTAATTGACAGACCTTCTTTGCCAGTGAGGAAATAAGGAATGGTCTTTCTTGCTGACATACCTCAGTGCCCTGGCTAAACATTTAAGAGCTATCTCCATTCCCACGCACAAATCTTCAATATATATATACTTATACAGTAAGTATATTTACAAACACTACAAATATTTGGCATCTTAGAAAAGCTCTCATGGAGACTTCTGTTTTCTCAGAGTACTTAGCATAAATGTACCAGCTAGTAAGCAGAAATAAGGCAACTGTTTGTTCTAAAAATAATTGAAACTGTGGCACAGTAAAATTACTCTGAGATACACTTGCTTCACGTATAATCATGTATAATCCTAGACTGTTATCTACACTACCTGTTGCAGGGTTGGACAAATTAAAAGACTATAAGATCTTGCTATCTATGCTGTATTTACCACAATGGGTCCACTTAAATAAGGCAATTCTAAAAGCAGTTGCTCCTGACACCAATATTGAGAAGCAAGAATCCTGTATTTGTTAGCTGTGAGCAGCAGTGTGCTGGTGCATTTCACACCCCTCATCTTGAAAACTTTTCTCCCTGACTTCTGAGAAAGAACAGACAATGGGCCGCTGCTCTTTGTTTCTAAAGGGGAGCCAGAAGGAATCAATACCATTATTTTTGGCTTCTACACACAAGCTATGCTGCCAGATAAGCACATAGTAATTTGTGTTTCTTAGGAAAAAAATCTTTAAAAAACTATTCTGAAGAATTTCTATCAGAATGCATTATCTTTATCAGTAACTAATACAAGCCGAATGCCTAAAATACGGGATGAAGCCTTGGGTTTACCTTTTTCCCCACAGTGAATAACAGTTTCAGCATTATGATTGAGGACACAAGCCAAAACATTGTGTGTTTGGGTAGCAGCATCCATTAAGGCTACTAATCATCTCTGCTTTGGCTTCATCAGTGCTGAATTGAGACCTTTCTGTTGACTTCAATGGACCTGGGATCAGCCCTTGTACTGATGCAATTCAGAAAAGCACTTAAGCAACTGCACTTAATTTCAAGCTTGAGGCTAAGCTCCACTAGGCTGATCCAATCAGGAAGTCAGCCAGAGAAAAAGTAAAATCATTCGTGGAATTAGTGAATCAAAAGAGCATAATTTCCTTTGTGACAGCTGCTTCAAAAATCCTTCCCCTGCTCCAGATCTGCTCCTCCCTCCCCATCGCTGTCCCACTGAGCAAGGCAGCTGTTTCCATACTTCCTTCACTCCCATATGGCTGTGGCTCTTCATGAGTGGCAGGAGTTAATTTTTTTTCCATAAGTAAACAACAGTGTTGTGCCATTATAATATTGCTAAGCCTGCATTTTAGCAAGTTAATCAATAGAGCCTCTATAGAAGCTTGTGAAGGCAAACTTCTACACCAGGTCAGCCCTAGAGAAAAAAAAACACCTATGCATAAATAGTTCTGCTCGTATTGACCTGTCCAGCACTTTTCCTGAATAAAATGTATTCTCTTCTCTTTCTCCTGCCTGCTGCACTGGGGCCCATGATTAAACAGGGAGGCTTGCTCCCTGCACAGGGAGCACTGACCTCTCGAAACAGACGTGTGCAATGTTTCCCACTGCACAGAATTTTCAACACGTTCTTGCTCTCAGATCTTCAACGGGGCTCCTGGTGTCACCCCACTGTACAATTTGTGTGGCTCCAAGTGGCTGAGAAGCTACCTCAAAAGGCAGCCAAGGTGAAACTCCAGGAAGGACAGGCACTCTGACACTTTGCATGATGATGTCCAAGCTCTTGTTATTGTGCATATGGCAAGAATTGTAAGGTGAGAGAAGACAGAGAAACACCTAAAAGGGCAAGGTTAGACTTTTCCTCTATTCTTCATCTTCAATATATACATCTGTATAGCCAGCCACTGTTTTAACATGCCTTTAGGACAGCCAGGCCCATGACCAGAGAGGCTGCAGGGGAAGCATTATATGAGACATTCACACAGAGAGCAATTTCCACAGAGGCTTCAGATGTCTGAGAGGAAGGTGGCCTTTGCTGAAGTACATTTCTCTAGCAATTAATTGGGGCAAAAACCTTTCCACCAAACACTGTTTTTAAACATAACTGCAAGTTTTCCTTAGGAAAAAAAGTCTACTGTTGAAAAGGACAGTGGTAGCCTTTGAAGCTCAGGCTTTAGTAACCCATGGCAATAACTGTTAACTGTTGGCTCCACCATTTTCAGTCTTCGTGCAAGTTTCCTGTTGTCTGACAACGAGCTCCAGCAATGGCTTTCCTTTTGCACTGCCTACTGTGAATTAAAAACACTGTCAGCTTGATTTTGCTTTTTGTATTGATTCTTCAGCAATCTGATCTGACTCTGAAGCTGGCCCTGCTTGAAGCCAGAGATTGGACTGGGACAACCTAAATGATTCTTCATTTATACGATGCAGTTGCAGAGGAATATCTGTGATCACAGACAGCCCTACTGAGCCAGGACTGCTCCCTCAGCAGATGATGCAAGGAAAGAGAACCAGCCTAACTTCAGACAGATTAGAAATTAAAGCCATACAATGGGACAGTAGAAAATCTGCAACTTCCAAAATCCCAGTTTTTCACATTGAACCCATCACAGTGCCAGAATAGCTTATTCTCCAAGTTTTGCTGTGTGGGAAGTAGTGCATACCACGACCCTCTCTCCTGAAAGTCAATGGGAAGCAGGCACATCTGTGTCTCCCATTCAAGCTCAGTGGGATGATTCTCACCCCAGTACAAGCACATGCTTAAATGCTTTGCTGAGTTAAACTGCAGGCACTGTTCTGTCCTGTCTGTAGCTATAAGCCATCCTTCCACAAGCATTCATTCTTTGCTACATCACATGGAAAGGTTCAAAAAGCATGTAAAAAAGTTGCCTTTTTCTATTAAACCCTATAGTGCTTTTCTGTAAGGCTAGTAAATTCAGTTTATTGAGCAGTATGACTGCTTGAGCATTTTTAGTATGCTATAATGCAGAGGAGATACTGTATTATACAGTATATTTCAATCTTTGAAAAGTTTTTTAAAGACTGAAATGCTTGCAATTTAATTTTAGGAATGTATTAGCACATATACTATAGCAAAAATGTATTCATTTTCAGCCAGCATTATAATAATTTCTGTTATCATAAAGGAATCTACTCTATTGGCATTAAAACTGTACATGAATAAGATGGACTGCATTCGCCACAATTATCATTACCATTAAGCATTTAGAAAGCCTGAGCCCATTACAATTTGATGACAGTTAACAAGAGAGGAAATTTTGTTATTAACATACTAAACATCAGAAGCAAAAAATCCAGTATGACACTATTTGCAGGGAAACACCAGATTCAAAGCTTTAAAATAGGATTTTAAATTATTTAAAATATTATATTTCTTTAATGAATTAACAATGCATGCCTGAGTAGGCTTTTCACTACTCAGTGCAGGAGTACAACAGGAAGGTCAAGTTACACCAAGAGCTCGTGTATGACGAGGTTGTTCACTTAGTATTGGAACTGACATTTAAGGGCTCTGATACAATATTTGAATGGCTACCAACATACAGTTGTCAATTTAATACAAAGAAAATGCTGATAGTTTAGGAGAGAAAACTATTAGGCAGCCAAAGCTTGAAATTGATAATGATGCAGTAGGTTTTTGCAGAGGGAGGGTGAATTAGGCTGTACACTATGACTAACAGAGCTTGGACCAGCTGCCATAAACACAGGATTCACAACAAAAAATCTGACAGCTTGTTCAAAAAGTTATAGTAATATGGAAGAGTAGATAAGTGTGTCTGTTGTGTCAGTGACACTGCAGATTGGTCCTCTGTTGTACATAGGCTATGTACAGTTGAGGAAAGCATGACTGTATCTTCAAAATGGAGCACTTCAACCATTTCTAGTTATATTGTGGTAAAGTTTGTTTGCAGGATTAAAGAAATGCATATTAAAACTACCAGCAGTGAAATGAACAGTAATATTTATGCAGCATGTCAGCACACAGAGCAGCATCCTCTAGTGCAGAGGAAAGTCCCTGCAAGGTGAGATTTGACACACCAAAATGATGTTAATGAAACTTGAAAAGCCATGCCACAGGCTTAAACCATCTAGGCTCCTAGCAATGCTGAGCAAACCAGTGGGCATCCAGCCACAAGACAAAAGAAGAAAGGGTAATTGAGCAGTTTGGTTCCAGCCTCAGAAGCAAGTCTCTTTGTTATCCCATCCACCCGGAGCTGGCAGAGCTGCTGCCAGCTGTGGAAGACTCAGCTTTGCAAGCACGGCACAAGTGGCATTTCAGGAACATTTTGTCTGAGGGCTCAGAGAGGCACACAGAGCAGCTTTGTGCCTCTAGGCATGAAGTAATCTCTTGGGTAAAAGTATAGTGTTTATGTGAACTGATCAGCCAAGAATTCTACTGAAAAATAAGGCAGACAAAGCCTTTTATATTTGGAGGTCTCCTTTAAGAGGAGTTCCACTGTTATAAATGACAGTGTATTTGCATTGGGGCTGGGTGAGCATCACCAGCACATTCCTTGCCCCATGAGCTTTTCCTTCTCCCAAGCCTCACCATTTCTGCACTGCACCTTCCCTTTACTGTGGAATACATGTGGCAATGCCTCTTTGCAAAGGGTGTCTTCAACCTAGGGATGTCTACCTCTACGCACCCACTGTAATCGTGAAAAAACATACTCCTCGCTAGGGTGAGTTGGAGAAGAAACTCAGCACAAGTCATCAGTCACCCTTGGAAGAGTTAAAATACTTCACTGGCATAAAATAGACCCTCTTCTGAAAATTGTCCTTTATCAGGCTCCGACATGTATTTTAAATCCCACCTATCCAAACATGGGATGGAGCATTACCTTGGGCCATGTGCAGTATTATAACTTCAGCTGTCCATGTGCAGTCTTTATTCCCTCTCTACTGTTAAAACCTCCTGCTGGGGAATGGAGGTCATTCCAGATGCACATGGATGAAAATTACATGGAACATTAGCAGGAGTTCAGCTTAAGCAAAGTCTTCATAAAAAGTCCCCTGAGGGCTCAGGTAATCCTCATCACATTTATTAGGAGTTTCTTGCCCACTGGTATTAGAAAGAAGCAGTCCAGAGCAGTGGAAATGTTGCCTTTTCACTTGGTTTCATTTTCCGTGTGTTTTGATTTTATTTTTTGTATGCATGGATATTATAGACAACATGCATAATGTCAGGGCAGAGGTGATTCATTTTTGTGACACTTTTTCAGCAGCGCCATGTGAGCTATGAGCAATACTGTGTCAGTTCCTTTGGCTCACATTTGCATCCAATCGTCAATGAGTAAAATGAAGTCTCATAGCTGCCAACATTCAATTCCTGAGGCTCTCAGGATTTTCATCACACATCCACAACAGACAAAGTAACTTGCAGGTGACTTTTACTTTAAAGTTACAACATTATATCTGTTTTTAAGGACAAAAAATAGAACTGGGATTACTTCCAATAAGTCTTTGAAACTGCATGCTATGTACCATGATACAATTATATTGAATGCACTTAACAAAAAGGTTATGTTTGTGTCAAAAATGCCAGGTAAACACATTCATTTGCTGTATATCAGTCTAAATTGATTGCAGTTAACATGGCAGTCTTTCCACTGAAAGCATCTCCGGATGGATTGCCAAGTTATACTGGCAGATATATGTTAGAGGCCTTCTCATACTTGTGCTCCAAAGCATAGCAGATCAGCTGTCAGGAAAAAGTTTCCTGCTTCTATGTGATTTATGAGTTCTCATTCAACAGATCTCAGGTAGCCATTTCAGCTGATAGCTGATCTTAAGGTAAGAAAGCTTTCAAAATATTGATGGATCTAGCCTTTCAGGCTTCAGCAATTCTGTCCTCTCTTTCTCAACCCACTGTATGTATTCCAAAGTCACCCAAAGAGCTTACTTATAGAAGGTTGTGAATATGGCACCTGATCCAGACCTCAGGGAAGTGGAAAAGATTTGTAATTACTTGAATGTAGTTGGACCCAGAACCACAGAGGTGACATATAGACGATGTCTGTATTAGCAAGTCTACTGAGGAGCAGACCTATAGAGAGAAAGCTGGTACTAGCACTTCATACCTCTTTGGGGTGAAGGGTTTAGTGCAAAGCATTTACAGTCTGTTGCCATGCTGAATACCATAGCTCCTGCAGTGCTGCAGGAGTGACATTCTGGGTTTTATTCACGTGAGAGATGTCTGCTTTGTGCAACCCAAAACCACTCCAACAGGCAGGTCAAGTTGTGGTAAATGAGGGTGGACAGCTTCACTTCAGAAGCAAGCTTCTCATCAAGCCTAAAATGCTTGACGAGACATAGCCACACTTATCCGTATGTTTCCTGGTGTTTTGTTAAACATGGAAGTAGTTGCAGTCCCACATTCTTGAATGTGAATGTGTTTAGTCATGATACCATGAAACCCCTATGGCATTATCATTACTTGGCTAATTAAATAGTAGGCTTTTTCAGATTAAAGATTCTGAGTGATGTTGGGATAGAGTGAGTCAGAAGTCTACCTTATACAGACTTTTACCTGTGCAGCAGCCAAGATCAGGAGCTCCTGAATCATCCTTCAAATTACCCTAACCAGAAGTGCATATCAGTGATTTATCTCAGTTAGGCCTTTGTGTTTAGATGACAGCAGCTACTCTGTTCAAGCCCCTTTCCATAGCCTACTCCATAGCAGAAAACTAAACAATCAGATAATGAAGCATGGCTTTGTTGCCAGAAAGAGAAGGAGCACACCTTCTTATGTGGGAGAAGACCTGTGGTCCTGAGGACACTTTCTGGCCACTATGGCATGAAAACTGTGAGATTTTGATCCATGTGTTTGGGACACCAGTTGCCATAGGTATTGCCATCAGTACAGACTTTAAACACAAAAAAAAGCTAGTACTATTCCTTCCTGGAACTGAAAAGATAGTGTTAATCTTCTGTGTAACACGCTTTCTGTTATCAGCACTCAAGGTAAAACAGCACATGGCAGTCTTCCATACCACCAATTACATACATATTTATAAAATAAATTAAGGCTTTTGTTAATCTCAGTTTAAAAAGAAATTAAAGATGTGCCTACCCTCTTCTCCTCAAAGTTTATCGTATTACATGAAAAATTCTCCCCATCAGCAACATATCCTCAATGGCTTTTAAAGATTTTATAAGCATCCCTTGCAGGGAGTTTTGTTAGAGCCTCACTGACAACATCCCACACTTCTAAAACACTGTGTCTGTACAACTGATCTCTGAACCCTAAGCTTACTCACAGAGAATCTGCCTACATCCCTAATGAGCACTTATCTCTATTGCATTAACTCATACCAATTTGGTCCACGCCATCCTGCTCAGCTGTGAATCCTCAGTGGAGAGGAGAAATGCCCAAAAAATCAGTAACTTCCTAAAGTACAACCATGCCATAAGAAGTGTTCACAATTTGCTTCTGTGAAACAGCACAGGACAAGCCACCTTCATTGGGATACTCTTAAGCATACCCCTAAGTAGGGGAGAGAGGGAGACACAAAATATTCACCTCTTTGTCTTTACAGTATAAGGGTGTTCTCAGGCAGCTGGGTAAGCTAGCCTCTCCCATCCCTTAGCTACTTCATGCCAAGGAAAAATGCAGTGAATGACTGCTGGTGAGCACCTCCACTCCTCCAGTCTCCACTGCAGGGCTTTGGTCTTTTTCATACCTGCTTGATTTGAAAGTGCTTGCTCAGGAGTGGACCTCACCTCTTTGTCTTTACATTGTAAGGGTGTTCTCAGGCAGCTGGGTAAGCTAGCCTCTCCCATCCCTTAGCTACTTCATGCCAAGGAAAAATGCAGTGACTGACTGCTGGTGAGCACCTCCACTCCTCCAGTCTCCACTGCAGGGCTTTGGTCTTTTTCATACCTGCTTGATTTGAAAGTGCTTGCTCAGGAGTGGACTTGCACCCTGGCACTTCTGAAGCATTCCAGTTTGTTTGGCAGACGTTTCACACTCTGGGCACAGCACAATGGCTGCACTGCACAGCAGGGTGCTTTTCCTGTCCTAAAGTGTCATTGAAAGGACTGCACAGCTCTCCCTTTAGCCATTCACAAGGATATGCTTGCAACTCCCACAATTTCTTCACGTGCCTAATGGCCATGGGCAGCCTGAAAGGTCCTCCTCTGTCATCAAAACAAAAGATGTGGGCATTAAAAAAGGCAAGAGTTCACGTTACGGGATGCAGTTGCTTTACTGCAGCAGTGTCACTTCTGTGTCCATGCAGGTTTTGGATCCATTTAACTTCACCTTGCTCATTTACAGAGCCTGTGCTGTGTGCAAAGCCCTCCTGAAGGGTCTCTGATTCATCCTGTCAGGACAGTAGTCCATGAAAGCTATTTTTGTTTTTTATTTTACAGGAAAAGCATAACGCAGTTTTGTTTTACTGGAAAGACACTGACACAGCCTGAAATTCTGTACCTTAAAAAGTCTGAGTACTTTCAGGTACAAGACTGTCCCCTGCCAATAATTCTGGTTTTACAATCACCTTCTACTTTGTTCTCTTTTTGTTTTGCAATAAATTAGATTCCCCACTGCTGAGCTAAAGGTCTGGACAAACATTAAGGGAAACTGCCTTTACATAAATTGTTGTCAAAAAAACACAGGACAAACAATGCTTCCCACTACTCCAAGGTGTGACAAGACATGAAAACAGGCAAATAAAATTGCAGCTTAGAGCATGATGCTGTACACTAACCCTATCTCTTCCATCCCTGCCATGAAGGTGCCCTTCATCTGGAATATCAGGGCTGCTTATGGGGTGCAGGGTTCCATTTCATCTTTATCTGTGCATCTGTGCTGGCAGTTCAGGGTGTTGTCTGCATTTCCTGCACTATACGATCCAGGACAAATGCACTCACAGAGACCTTGCCCACAAAAGCTAACTGAGGAAAACCCTGCTAGGTCTGAGGTTCGGTGTTGTTACATTGAACTCTGGCTCTCTGGCCTCAAGGAAAGCATTCACAAGATGAAAGTAAAAGGGTTTGGGGTATGTTGGGGTTTTTTTTGTCTCTTCTATGTTTTAATCATTCTCACAACCTTGCCCTTTGCCTCTCTGAATAGAAATGAGAGCTCATCAAATAATAATTGTCATAAATGTGAGCTGGTGGCATTATGAACTATTGAAAATGTTAGGAAATATTTGGACTTTGTCACTGTGAGCATTGCATAGTGTCAAAGGTGACATCTGCTTTAGAGGGGTCTAGCTTAAGGTGCTAATTGGCATTTATTGAGCAATATTTGTGACTTCAATCTATAGAGTGATCTCTGACTCGTGTTTCAGGCAACTTCGCTGTATCGGTTAAAATATGCAAATACGTTCTCAATATTAACAGAAATCAGATGCCCTTGCATTACACAGTTATCCTTTTTACCACTTTTAACAAAGTCTTTAGAAGCAATTATCTTCTTATCAAAGACTTTTTACAACTTCATGGAAGGTGGGGTATTCCTTAGCACAAATACAGGCTAGGCAGAAAATGGATTGAGAGCAGCCCTGAGGAGAACTTTGGATGTTGGTGGATAAGAAGCTTCCCATGAGCTGACCATGTGCCTCTGCAGCCCAGAAAGCCAAACGTATCCTGGGATGCATCTCAAGCAGCGTGGCCAGCAGGGTGAGGGACAATATTCTGCCCTCTGCTCCACTCTGGTGAGACCTCACCTGGAATACTGCATCCAGTTCTGGAGCCCCCAAGGTAAGAAGGGCTTGTTGGGTTGAGTCCAGAAGAGGCTACAACAATGATCAGAGGGCTGGAGGAACTCTCCTATGAAGACAGGCTGAGAGCTGGGGTTGTTCATCCTAAAGAGAAGGCTCCAGGGAGACTTTAGAGACCCTGCCAGTACATGAAGGGAACCTACAAGAGAGCCAGAGAGAGACTTTTTACAAGGGCATGGAGTGATAGGAGAAGAGGGAATGGCATCAAACTGAAAGAGGGTAGGTTTAGATTAGATATTAGGAAGAAATTATTTTCTGTGAGAGTGGTGAAACATTGGAACAGGTTGCTCAGAGAAGCTGTGGATGCCTCATCCCTGGAAGTGTTCAAGGGCAGGTAGGATGGGGCTTTGAGAAACCTGGTCTGGTGGGAGGTGTCCCTGTCCACAGGAGGTGGGTTGGAACGAGATGATCTTTAAGGTCCCTTCCAACACAGACCATTCTATGATTCTCCGATTCAAGATTTATACAGGAAGAATAGTAAGAGAAATTGTTTGTAAAGAAAAGTTCATATACTTCCTAAAGGCTTAGATCTTTTCAATCTAGCATTTTGGAAAGGATAGAGATTTAAAAAGGCTTGATACCCTGTGGAAAAAAAGAGAAACTACTATCAAAGCTGTAGACTCAACATACTTTGGTAATAAATCTTGGCTGTCAACATGCTTGTCTTTGTTAATTCATGTGCATCAAAGTATTCTAACAGAACTCAAATGATATACTTAATCCAAATTTTAATAGTGTTTAGACCAAGCAAGGACACAGTCACGTACCCGATTTTATGGATCTGTGCAGTATGCAGTTTTGTCACTAATTCATTGACTTTTTGTTCGTCTGGGACCCAAGGTGCCCCACAATGAAGGCTGAATTCTGTCTGCATTCTCCAGCCTTAGAACAAAATCCTTTTTTTATTCACTCCAGCCAGGTGCTGTCTCTTCTCTAATGGAAGGTATTTCCCTGAAAAAATAAGTTATATATTACCAGCATTAATTTTCTCTCCATGACATTACACTGTCGCAGGCAATGATGTGGCGAGAAAGAAAGAGTTCTGGCACATGGAGCACATGTGCAGGAGGCATGTGACAAACATCTTGTAGAATTGCACAGCCTTAAAAATATCCAAAGGGGTAAGAGACAAACAGGAATGTACAGCAAAGCAGGGTAATAGTGCCAGCTAATTTCTGGTGTTGGTATGATGAGTTTAATGAAGACACATAAAAGCTAGCTAGCAGGAGAACATGTGTTTGTTGTTAAGAGCCTGCCAACCACACTGTGCTTACAAAACAGAAGTGTAGTGGCCTTTGCTCATTTATTTTATTGTGTTGTGGTGAGCTAGGTCAACCCCCATGCTGGCAAAGGTGGATTGTTAGAAATATGAAGTACAGATACCACAAATGAATGGGAAAATGTAGTTATCAAGACCTCCTAAAGCGGACATCCCTTAAAGATATTAAAATGTTTTTCTAGGAGAAAGGCTTCATAAAGGGAGTAGAGAAGAAAGCAAAACAATGAGAGAAACAGGTCTGCGTGGAAATATCCTAGCTAAGGAGATAAAGCACACAGAGGGAACACAGGAAAAACACAAGATTCAATCAAAACTACACATCATTACTTCTTAAGGAAAGAAGTAGGTTATGAAGTCTACTTAATGATGCCAGAGAAAAGCTTTGCTTTTGCTACTCAAAAAGAAGAGTGACTCTAAAGAGGATGTTGCTTGACAGGGAGACACAGTACTGATAACTGTTACTGTAAAGGACACAAACTGGGTCAACGTTTTCTTCTCCAGACTTGCTTATTGCAGGGATTTTTAGGAATCAATGCAATGGAGCGCAGAGCAGTTACTGGCAGGGATGGCTAGAAGAAAAGGTGCCACTGCACCCAGCAGAGCACACCAGGTGCCAGTGGCATCAGTGGGAAATCCAAGGTCCAAATGAGAGAGTAAGAATTGCCAATATCTTGTCTTTTATATTCCAGTTTATTTTACAGACTGTTTAGTTATGGCTGTGCCAGACACAGATTCTATGATCCCTTCTACAGTTATTCAATCCCTTACTGAAGTTTGGGGTCTCCAGACCTCAATGCGTGCTCTGCATTGCTTCAAGAACGCAGAGAACAGCTTTCCCTGTAAGGGGTTATTGATCATCTGAAAAACCTACATCAATAGCAAAAATCATTAGTTTTCCCTTTTTTCCCTTGAATTTGATTCTTCATTCCAATTTCTTAGACTGTGGATGGCAGTTTCTTAAAATTGGCTGACCCCAAATTTTGTACATGAATGTTGAACTTTCTCAAATGCTTCTACCCACTTTTAATACTCTAATAGTAAATTCATCATGAGATTCTTTCAGAGTTTTTTTTGAAAAATGAAGCTATATGACCCTGACCAGCAATTTTCTGGAAAAGATAAGCAGAGACCAAAAAAAGAAAAGAGATAACAAAATCAATGAATTGTACTATTTGAGGAACAAAAACTTGAAAATTCACAGTCCTGAATTGGATAAATGGCTGGGTGAGAGGGAGAAGGAAAGATGATGTTGTCCAGCAGCTTTGCCTCTAGTCTTCTTTTCTGAAAAAGGGATGATCAAAAGCTATTGTTAAAGTTTGTTACCCATTTTGCTTGGAAGTTTCCACGTGTATTGGAAAGCAGAAAGCTGGGATCATCATTCATATGTTTTGTACTAGTAACCCCTAAAAATTTTCAACTGGATAGTCATGACACCCACTAAATCTGTTTTTTAATGCCTGTGTTCTTGGGCAGTAGCCTAAAAACTTACTTCCAAGAGCACATGGAAATGCCTAATAGTTCTTACCATTCTGCAGTTGCATTCATTAACAGTTTAACTTTCTGAAAGCATTATTATGATTTATAAGATTCAACAACACTGACACCTACTGAACACAAAATACTGAAGTCCTGGTACAGCACAATGTGCTTACATATAGGAGAACATTGCTTGGCTGCAGTTCAAACTTAGTTTAAGTATTTATGCTCCTTGGTTTATCATGTAAAGTTCTGACACGTCCTCTGAGAAGGTTGTTCCTTGGGTGTTTTTTTTTTTTTTGCTGGATAAGATACTAGTCTGTTTGAACTTTTTATTTTGAAGAATCAGAAACAAACAGAAAAGGAGAAGACACTGACAACTCTACAGCCTTCAGTAGCAGGTTAGATCACTCAGTGTCTCATGCCTACAGCTGCAGTGTCTGTGATGGTAATATGTGGTGATGACCTGTGTCTGTGGTGAGAGGGCTGTTGACTTTCATAACTTTGGAACATTTCTCTGTGAAATAAGGGTCCATTTAGGCTCTGCTTTTGATTGTGCTCCAATAACAATAAATGGTGGCCTCTCCCATCCCTATCTGCTGGGTTGCCTAGAAACACATTGCTGGAGCAGAATTTGAGAGATCATATCTATTGCTTTCTTTTGCAGGTAGGCATATCATAATCACACTCGTACCAAGATCCATCTAACAAGCCAGCAGATGTCTTCCCTTTACTATTCCTTGGAGAAGGCTTGCTCCATGATCCCATATTCCCACATACCATGCTAGCACATCACATCTTTGATCACACTGGTGGCCTTTCCTCACTTGTGCTCCAGCCTGAGTTACTCTTTCAAACACAAGCCACCAATATTTCAGGTGACCTAGGTGACATAATATTAGGATTCAGTGGCATCAGCATGTTTTTCTACTACGACTGTCCCCCATTTATGTTCTGGCAGACTGTGGGACTGTATTAGACTTTCCCATCATGCTATGGGTCACAGGCATCCTCTATCCATTTTAATTTTTGTCACCTCTAGCTGATGAGCCCCAGCTTAGAGACAAAAATCTTATTTAATCCCAAGAGCTAAATGTCTTATACACTGCACTACTAAATCTGACCCCCTCTCTTTGTACTCCCAGACCCTCAAACCATCAAGGCCATTCAGCTTTTCCATATCCAAATTTTGTTGGCTTTAATGACATACACCAAGCTTTTTAAATCAAGGGCCTAGTGAAAATATTAATATGTATCTGCTTCAGGACATATTATTTATTAAAAGGAAAGTGCTGAAGCTAGAGAAAGTTTGATCCTCACCACCGCTGCTTTCCTTTCTATTAGCTTTTATGTGCCATATGATTCTTGAAGTAATCACACCTCTCCAAATACAGGTGGATTTTTTTCCCCAACAAATGGGCAGTAACAAACATTTTTGATATCCAAGAGATTAAATCTACCACATTTTTTTCAACTTATCTTCTAGACATCTTAACAGAAATGCCAGAATAATCAACTGGTGCAACCCAAGCTGACTTTCCACCATGCCCCTTTTCCCATTGAATTTTGTTCCATACTTGGTCTTAAAGATTCCCAGACTCAGTCGAAAAAGTCTTGCCTATATTTGAGGTCACATGACAGGATGAATGGTTGTTCAGAGTCCTTTAAATACTTTATTATAAAAAGAGGTATTATACTCTGTAGAGCTATAACCTTGCTCTTGTGCTTTTCTTTCAGGGTCACAGAGAAAATGTTGAGTCTGGAATTGTTGTCTTTTGCCCATATACCCTAACATTTCCCTTCTTTAAAAATGTAACAGTGTATTTGGGGATGAAAGGAGGAGAAGGGCACTTCTTATCTTTTTCTTTTTTAATTCTGTGTCATCCCAGTATTTTATGAGGGAAATATGGGCTATGTGTTTCTCTCACACCTCTTTTATATTTTTAAATGGTTGAAGAATGCTTTCTGATTTTTATCCTGAGCAAGCTCCTTTCAAGCTTGTCAATTCTCAAGACAGTCCTATGTTTCTCAATGATCTACAAGTTTTTCCATTGCATATAAATTTTCTGCATTTCCAGTATATCTCCTCTGAAGCATTTATTCATTCAGTGAAATCTGAAACTCTTTCCAAAAATTATTTACCTTGTGCTCAAGAAACAATTTCCATCTTATATGCTTTTGTCTCTTTGCTTTGAAATTCCCAGCCTCTTACACACTCATTTAATAATGACTTTATATTTCAAGAGAAAACACTAGACAGTTTTAGCCATCAGTTTGGTCATTTTTTCAGTGATTTTAAACCACAGCAACTTGGGCTAAAGCTGTTTTCCACATGGAGCTTGTTCTGTAGGCTATTGCACATCTGAGCCCTACTCCTAATGATTTTTTTTTTCCCATCAGGATGACAGGCACTCATAATCATGGACTCATAGAATAAATGAGGTTGGAAGAGGCCTCTAAGATCATCAAGTCCAACTGTTAACCTCCCACTGCCAAGTCCACCATGAAACTATGTCCCTAAGTGCTGTATCTACATGTCTTTTAAATACCTCCTGGGATGGTGTCTCAGCCACTTTCCTGGGCAGCCTGTTTCAATGTTTCTTCTCTAGTAACCTGTCTCCAAGGACAGCTCTCCGTTTTTGTCTCTTGGCTCTAATCATTAACGTGACATCAATATTACCTTTTTTTATTCCCTTCTAAGACCTAACAGAAAATTATTTATCTTCAAAAAGACTGACTAGAGAAAGGTAGGAAAGGTAGAGAAAAGGTAGGAAAACGATGTCTTGGCAGTAAAATTAAATTGAGTTGATATGTAACGCTGTTTCTTTGCTCAAGTCTCTGCCCAGACAGATAAGACCCTTTCATTCCAAGGTCTAGAATATTTGATTCACATGGCATTGTTTTGTATTGGTTAAAACTCTGTGGCTGCTCTGCAAAGAAGAGACTTTGCCTCTAATACCAAAACAGACTACTATGCCCTTTCTAGATCAACACAAAGACAGGAATGATTTTGCACAGAGTCTCAAAACATGTTTGGCTGGAGTTATGAAGCAAACCTTTCCAAATTCTTTCTATACTTCATGCACCCTCTGTACAGCAATAAGTCTTGCTATTTAAGGAGGTCAAGAAGTGCTTGTACACCTTCTAAATTTATTCTTTCAGAACATTTAGCCTGTCCTCTATAGTCTCTGTACTTGCATGCTGTTGCTACGACACATATACTAACTATATTCATATTGAGAAAAACCTGCTTATTCAGAATACTTTACTTATATATCTTGCAATGACAAATCTGGGGAGAAAAACATCCTCCAGTGTTAACCAGGATTTTAAAATTGGAAGATGCTGCTGAGGGCACAGAAGGAGTGCACTAGTCCAATCTTCAGTCACTCTTTGCACCAAGAAAGGTCTTTCTACCAACTTAGCCTATGCATAAGGACAAGTAGATGCAAAAGCACTGTATAGAGATTATGAAAGGACTAGCAACCTTGTTCCTCATTTAACAGAGTGCAACAGAATCTTCCTGCTCTTGTGGTTCTTTGTATATTCTTAAGATTATTACTACTGACCTTAACAAGAAGAGTTTTTATGAGGCCTTCATTGAGTTTTTCAACTCAAAAATAAGAACTGTTTTTCTAGCCTGCAAGATAAATGCAATTAAAGAAAAAAATCAAACCTATAATAAGCACCTATAAAATTATCAACTTGGTGTCTCGTCTTGGAATTTTGAACAGTTGTGTAACTGCATGTAACCTTGCATTTAATTTTCATTTGGAACTTTTACATCATTTTTCACTGACATTTTAACTTTCTGCCATTTTTGTGTCTTGGGAGAAGCGCTTTTAAGTATGAAGACTGCACTTTTATGTTTAAAAGACTAAATAAAGGAAGCAGAACACTAAATGATATGTAAGGAGAGTTACCTGTATCTTCCCATTTCATAAAAGAGAAATAGATATCACCATTATAAATAGGCCTATGAGTAGCAAATGAATAGAGCACAAGATGGCTGCTGCTCACTGCTGACATCTGTTAATACCCAAAACAAAACTACAAGTGTCCCACAGCCAAGTAATCACAAGGCTGGTTTTGAGATTTGATTTAAAGTGTTAAATGGGGGACTAAAACAAACTTTGGAGGAAGACTAATTACTTCCTTAACTCTCCACTAACTTGAGAGACGTATATAGTATAATATGTTGTCTAATACATTATAAAATTGAAAAGTGCAAGCAAAAACAAATTATAGGTGTTTGGCTCCAGACACTGAATTAATGCAGATCTACAGTAAATCAAAATATACCAAGGTCAAGCAATCTCTGTTGTTGTTCTGGCATCTTTCAAAAAATGCTTTGCAAACATAAATATTTTACATGCTTCAGGTAAATAATACAGACATCTAAAAATATTACTAAATTGGTGGGTTATAAGCACAAACACGTATTGCATTATAGAGGACAGACTCAGACAAACACGGCCAGTTAAAAAAGAGAAATACCATTTGTCTCAGAAATACAATAGAATCTCAGAATGTTTTGGGTTGGCAGGGCCCTTAAAGATCATCTCGTTCCAACCCCCCTGCCATGGGCAGGGACACCTCACACCAGACTAGGTTGCTCAGAGCCCCATCCAACCTGGTCTTGAACATTTCCAGGGATGGGGCATCCACAACTCCTTCTGGCAGCATGTTCCAGAGCCTCACCTTTCTCACAGTAAAGAATTTCTTCCTAATATCTAACATCAACCCCTCCTTTTCCAGTCTGAAGCCATTCCTCCTTCTCCTATCACTCCATGCCCTTATAAAATATCCCTCTCCAGCTCTCCTGTAGCCCCTGTACGTGCTGGGAGACCACTCTAGTCTCCCCAGAGCCTTCTCTTCTCCAGGCTGAACAACTCTCTCAGCCTGTCTTCATAGGAGAGATGCTCCATCTCTCTGGTCATCTTTGTAGCTCTCCTCTGGACTCACTCCAGCAGGTCCATATCCTTCTTCTGTTGGGGCCCCGGACCTGGATGCAACAGGTGGGAGTACAAAGATGTTAAACTGTGCCAGTCCCAGCACTGACCCCTTAGGAAAGCCACTCATCACTGCTCTCTACATGGACACCAAGCCACAATCCTTTGGGTGTGACCATCCAGGCAATTCCTTACCCACCGAGTGGTCAATCCATCAAATCCATGTGTCTCCAGCTTATAGACGAGGATGTCCTGTGGAAAAATATGAAATATTTTCTGTAAGTCTGGGCAGATGATGTCTGGTGGTCTGCCCTTATCCACCACGAAAGTCTGCATCGTATCGCCTAGCAGAGAGAGGAGGGACAGACAGAATAATCTAAGGGGTTCCTTTCAGTGTTGTCACCTAGAATTTTTTGGCCTGATTCTTCCTTTATTGGATAAAGATTGCATACCTGAAAATGTAGAATTCTGGAAAGAATTTGAACACTCAGATATTGGAGCATAAACAACCTCTTAACTAGTGTACGAAGGAACTCATCTCACCAGCAAGTCAATTTGTAAGCACCCAAATCTTGCCTCTCATGGGGAAACATCTGGTACCAAAAAGGATAATTTCTTCTTCCTCTAGTTAAAGCTCACACACCTGAGGAAAAAAGCAAACACTGAACACAGATGGCACCTCACATTTTACTCTTGGAAAAGTGTGAAGTTGTGAGGATTATAGTGTTACGCCCACCTACCTGTGCTGCTCTCTTTGGCCAAAAATGGCCAGGATAATCCAGCAGCAGCAATCCAAATGGAAAATTACAATCTTTTGTTCTGACAGTGGTTAGTGACCTTTACCATTGACACAGGACTGTCTTCTTCAGGTTGGCCACAAAGCTCTAGGGAACAGTGAATGTGGTGAAAATATTCCTGTTTAAGTCTTGTAAAACTTATCTGCCTTTTTGTTTTTTTGAACCTCTGACCTCGATAGCTTCTCCCTCTGCTCAGGTACCATCTGTATCCACTTGCTATGACACTGCAGAAATAACAGTATTTGGCAATTTTCACCTGATTGAAATGTATTTGTGTAGCAGAAAGAGACTGGGGATTTAAACTCAAAAGAAAAATAAATTTCATTTGCAGCTGAATTCTTGATCTTGTTTCTTCTATCATTAAAAGAAAATTGTTAAAAATTTTAGAACTTTTTCAAGTGCTTCTTCCACTTCTTTTCTACATGACCTGAATATGACCCAAACTTGCAAAACAATGTTTATCTTTCCAAGACTACAGTTTTAATGTAGGCTTCAATTCAATTCACTAAAAAATTTTTTTTAAATATTCATTTTTGTCTATAACTACCCAACTCCCACATAGTATTTTTGCTAGTCTTATCCTAGTGTGATAGAAAAATATGATTCATCAATATTCAGTGATTCTTCCCACTGAGTTGTGAATCCTTATTTCCTTTCCATGTGTGGTTCTCCACAAAAAACCCACATATAAAACCATCTTTAAAATACATATATTCCATCTTAAAAGTTGTGATTTTACATTCTACCTGGCAATTCTTTGTGAAGCATGTATCTATTTTATTATTTTTTATTTCACTTTAAAAATTAATTTAGGACACAGATAGAAATCAAAAACCAGACTAGATTCCATGAAAATCGTGCAAAACTCCCACTGACTTCAACTGACCCCATATTTCATCCATGTGTCAAAGTCCTTTGGAAGCAGTTCTCTGTCTAACAGAGGTGAGCTGCTGAAATCAGTGTGTTTCAGTGAGGTTGCTACAATCTGTCTACCCAAAAAACATTCATCCCATTTCATCTGATGTTTATCAAATTCCCCTACTCTAGAATTTCTTTCTGTCCTGAAAAATTTTCCCTGCCTTGCCCACATGAGAAAAAAAAGTTTCCTTCTCATCAGGAGTGCTATACTTATCCCTCCATATTTCTTCTTTAATTTCTTCTTCCATACCACATCTAATCAGATTTGTGGCAGAAAAGGGTCACCTTAGTTCTTATTACACTAGGAAAGGTTAGAGATGTGTTCTCAAAACTCACTTCAGGGTAATTAGAAAAAGAAACAGAAAAAAACAAAGAAACCACTGATAAACAAAGGGACAAGGCATAAAAGAGACAAGATGCATACCAAATATTATGCCCATCCAAAAAAACCACTTCTGTTCACATTTGAATGCAGAAGTGAGAGTAAGATAGCTGCCATGCAAGTGTGCACAAATATATTTCACAAGTCCCAAACATCTACAGCACAAGATCTTCCCAATAGATTTTGTAGAATATATGCAGCACTTGCTTATACAAAACAGCAATATTTTGGAAGTAAATGTAAAATCAATGTCCCTTTATAATGAGTGAATTTGTAAATGAGGTTATCAGAACTGCCTATTAAAATGTGGTCTGTAATAAAAAGATACTGCATAATCTCCTGACAGGAAGACAGAAATACAGTATGAAAGCTGTCATTTGGCAGTTTGCTGACAATGCTGTCTTTTTCCCAAATTGTTTCTGCATCATGCAAACATTTTCAGGAATAAGTCCAATATTATTTTCAGTTCCTCCAGTTTTTCTTGGATTTCTTTTACGGCAACAGATATTACCATACAAAAAGTAAAACTACCAATCATGCTAACTTAAACACATCACATAAAATTTAGCTAGCAGAAGGAGTAATAAAAATGGAGAGGAGATGAAGCAGGGGAAAATAAACAACTAGGAGGAAGAGGGATCCATGAGAGAAAGATTCATAGCACTACCCCACGAACTATCCCTGTATCCCAGACAACGTCAATGATCAAGGCTACATACAGAATCAAATTTAAATTATTTACATGGGTCTAATACATACTTCTGGTAATTTTCTGTGAAGGCAATCAGATGACTAAGTCATAAGAGATATATCATGGTTTTTTGATTGAATAGTGTGAGATGCCAGTAGTTGGTAGCTACACCGATGATTGGATTTTTGTGTAGGTTCTGGCTGCTCTTACCAGCAAAAAGGGTTCTGGAGGATTCAGCACAGTGGCAATATTTGATCCCAAATTGTCCTCTAACTGTATGCTTGAGTTTCTCTCTCTCTCATGTATCAATTTCCTGTTGGACTTCAGTGCATGTTTCTCCCTGAGATGTACAAAAGCCATATACTCATCAACTTCCATAAGGCTTCTAGGACTTTCTGTGCCAGTTTTCCCACAGCAGAGGTGGCTGAGCAGCAGATATTTGCAGCTTAACCAAGCTGAAAATTCTACCGGTGAGAGAGGACATTTCCAGCTGCCTCCAACCATGGCAAATGTCCTGGAGAAGGCAAGTTATCAGAATGCAAAATGCCCCATAAATGCAGGGAAGATAGTAATTTTCTCTCTATTACCACACTGAGGACCCTAAAAATAATCATTTAGCAATCAAGCCACCTGCCCCCACGATAGCAGGCATATAATGCAACATAATGTTGGGTAGTATAAGGTTCCTAAATTTCCTTAATGACTTTCTTTTGTTTCTTTCTTTCTTAATCCCCAAGAACTTGAAACATATTAAATTTCAAAAAAGTAACAAAAATCAAACAGATACTGGTAATGTACTCAGGGTGGAAAGAAGGCTGGGTAATATATTCATTCTAATTGTATTAACCTTCCCCCATAATGAGAGGGGGAAAGCCTACCATCTGTTTAAGTCATTAGTCAGTTCCATAATTAAAGGATTAAGATTAGCTCTAACAATTTCATTACTTTTCCTAGGAAACTGAACATCTGACTATTTAAAACTAGTCTAATGCCATTGAAAAGTGCTATTGATTGGCTTTGTCTTTCTTATACTTTGGGAGGTTGCCATCAACCCAAATTCAGTCCAATTAATTTATGCCAAGAACATTTCCAAAAGTTGAATACCATTTCCAATACATAAGGAAAATTTTTTTGTCAGTCTGATATAAATAAAAGTATTTCATCAGCATAAAATAATAGTTTAACCTCACATGTTCCTGATCTCATACACTGCAGTTTATGATTAACCCTAATTTGTATTTCCAACCATTCAAGAACAGTGATAAATAAAATGAGTGAAATGGGATGCCCTGCTCTTTTGCATAACTTTTAAGAATTAAGCACTTTCCCTCCTTTTAAATCAAAGTGATTGTGGACTATAATAAAGCAACAAAATCAAGGTGAGAAATGATGGCACAAGCCAAATCTACTTAAAGGACCAAATCAACCTAATCTTGTCAATTGGCTTTTCCTCATCAGGGCAACACTGAGGCAGGGATTTACCTGAGGATCTACAGACATTCATTAATTCCATTGGTAATCTTGTACTATCAATGCCCTATCATTATTTATTAAATTCATCTAATTAGGCGGGTAGACAGCATCTATTATTTTGTTTGATCTTGTACCCAACACTTCAGTGAGATTTTTAGGTTGACAGAACCTAAAGAGTTGTTGTAGCTCTTTGCCTGGTTTAAGTGCAACTGAGTAAGAGCCTCAGGAGAACAGCCTCCTTCAACGTGTGCTGCTGCTTACGAGGTCTAAGGGATAACATTTATACAAAAAGCACTTCTAAGTTCTGGTATCTTTTTTAACAGTGCTTTTATTCAAATCTTTCATCACATTTCATAGTAGAGCAGGTGAGGAATCCTGAGGTTGCCACCTGCCACCCATCCCCAAGGCCCCACACCGCCTGTGAGCTGTGTTCTGTGACACTGGATACATCCATAAACAATCCAGGGGGCAGGAAATGTAACAGTGCTGATATTTGCCAGTAGCAGCAAGTAATTCTTGGCAGTAAAGCTTAAAACCATCAGTGAGTAGTTCTGGAAGAACCTCACAATCTTCAAGTGACACCAAAGATAAAGTGGCAGGTGAAGCTCAGGGTTCTTAAAGGCAAAGTACTTGAGATAAATAATCTACCTTATCTATAGGTAGATAATAAATGGACTTACATTAGCTATGAACAAAAATTCAGTCACTGTGGATATCTTTCAGAAAATGCAAGCAGAGTGGTCTGAGGCCAAACAAGGAAAACCAAATATTAGCACTGTGTAAAAGGGCTTGAGAGAAAAAAGCATTTTGCCATTTCCCTAAGCCACCACATGTTCTTCCCACACACAGCATGTTGCCACAATCAGACCATGTCCAGCAAAAGACTGGGAGAAGCTAAAACAGCATAGAGAGAAGGATGACAGAAAAAGACATGAAGCTGGTTCAGCTGGAAAGGAACACACACAGATTAAACTTTAGCATGGAAAAGACATGTTTGTTTGAGGGAATACAAGAGAGGGCAAGAGAAAACTGGCACTGGCTGTTGTCCAAAAAGGTGCATAGGGAACAATCATTCTCTACAATACATGAGTTTTCTGAACATTGGCAAGCTACCAGTTTTAAACAAAGGAATTGTTTGATTTTGGGGGATAATGTGTTAATATATGGTAGAACTCAAAGCAGTAGGATACTGGGGTGGTTAAATAAATTTACAGAGATTAGCCAAGCTCACAAAGGCTAAGTGACTATTAAGTGACTATATTTGGATGATATTTCTAACGCCGGCTCTGGTTTAAAGAGTCCTTAAATCACTGTTTGTCAGAAGCTGAGACAAAACAACAAAGAAAATATTCATACTTTTTGAGGGTGTAAATGGCTAACCTTGCTCAATTTTGATTATCAGGGTTTGGTTGTTTGAATCTTCACTTTTATCTAAAACCATAATAATATTTTTCTCCCCCTCCTGATCACACAAAATTCATGGTTTAGATTCAATATCTAAAGCAGGTATCACATCTTAAACAGATTTTTTTTTTTACTATGTTCTTCTTCAGCTATAATGGGAGCTTAAACATTCCTTTTACACTCAAATACTGACACCTAAGTATCACATATGAACTGAATTCAAACCCTAATAGAGCATTTATCCAATTAAATGTGTTTACATTCAAACACAAGGCAGACAGCATGACCACTTGTACTCACTGGAGAAAGAAATGGTGTTGGGGTTCCTCCCCCCCTGCCATGAGGACCCTGTTTGTCCCGTGATTGCTCAGTTCTTCAGCAGTCCCCCAGCCATGCAGCTGGAGAATAAAGATCTCTGAAACTTCTATCAAGAATCGGTCCCTATTTCTTTCCACGGGCCTCGCTGTCTAATGCATGTTGCAGGAGACCCCACTGCCACAAAATGGTACTTGTAGAGGCCCCTCATTTTAACTTCATACATGAACAAATCCAAACAGACCGTGTCTTAAAGCCCCCAGTCCCCCACACCCCAGGATGGAGGGAACAGTGTGGGGAGGTCAATTGAAGACATCCACAATGTCAGGTTTAAACACTATGTCAACTGAATGTTACCTTCAGTCATGTTTACACAATTCAGAACAGGCAAAAAAATCCCACCTCCTTCCCAAGAATAAGGTATATATTACACCTGTAAAGTGACAAATACCATAAAAAGGCGTGAGTGTGCAAGTAACATAGCAGCTCCTGTGGGTTGGGATTATTTTTCCTACTTCACCAGGAAATGGAAACAAAACTCAATGTAATTCTAACATTAGTTTGCTATAAATTCCTAGTCTTTAAGCTAATGGCAAAATAATGTTCCTCTCATTAGTTTAATGATCATATCGTGCTTAATACAAGCATTCCCCCCTCTTTTTTCCCTCTTTCATTAACTCAGTCTAATAGTCACAGACAACTTTCTTTCACTATGAAGCTGTCAATCTTTCTCTTGTATGTAACATGTCAGTCTGTTATAGCACAGAATTAATGCAAAGCATTTATCAGACTAAGACCTCTGTTCATTTACTCACTCAAAAATTATTTCAAGCTATATGTAACGATGCATGTTAATGGAGCAGATTTTAAGAAGAAAACATTTAGATCATTTACAGATTTTCTTTTTTAACTATGATATGTGCTTCCTTGTCAGTGTTTGACTTAGAATAAACTAGCTGACACTTGGAAATAAGGAAAGGATGCTGAAACTGATGCAAAGTCCCTCAGCTCATACTGAGCTGGCTGTTCCCCTGAGACACACAGAAAAAGATTTTTACTCATGGCAGTATGCAGCAATATAAAGCAGCAGCAAAGTTTCTTTCTCTCATAATGATGCAGACTCTTCTTAGGAGTATGAAAAATGAAAATCAAATAGTTATTTTTATATGCTAGATTTTAGAAGAAATCACCAGCAATTTCACTGAAGGGATAAGGAAAAAGAAGCGATAACAAAGGAGGTGTCCAAGGGCTGCCAGGTGAGACCCACTAGATGCTTAAGACCTCAGATGTATATGGCTTGACTGGAAATGTGGGGACACTTTATTCTAGGCATGTGACATATTCAGCCTTTCTGTTGGGATCTCCTACATTCAGAAGCATCACATCATCTAAGTTGACACCTACTCGCTGTGAAAGGGCAGCCCTGCATTTCTATCAACACTCTGAGTTTGCATTTCAGGCCCTCAACTGTCTCTTACACCTTTCTGTTTCTTGCTCATGTTTATCCTAGCTTCTTCAGAGCTCATACTGCTTTAAAAGAGCAAAAATTTATCTTTGCCCACAGTCCTGCCTCTGGTCGGCTGCAACAAAGCTGCTGTTCTTTTCTTCAGTTCTTTACAATAAAAGACTTTATCAAATGAAAACCAGCAGCTGGTGAAAAAAAACCCCATTGCTTTGCCTTAGTGAAATTTAAGGGGTTGCTGTGCTTACCCCCTTTGTTCTTCTCAGAGTCTGGCATTCCCACACAAATCTGTTTGTTTCTTCCCTGTTTCCATGAAAGTTTACATTAAGACTATCCCATTTTAACTTTCCCCATTGTTTTTTTTTTTCCCCCCCATTTAACATGTAAGAAATGCTTCTAAGTGTCCATACTTCAAGCAACTAATTCAGAGATACTGTACCAAGCACAATGTTCAGTCAACCTGTCAGTAATTTTATTACATTTTGGCTTTATAAAATGAGGTGCTTATGAATCACTGCTTCAAAACTGGTTTTTTGAGAACTAAAACACAGTATTAAGCAAACTGAGAAAAAAAAACTTTGTAATTCTGGACTGTGACTCCAGTGGTTGTCTACCTTTTGAAACAAGAGCCACTCTTCATCCCTGAAATACATGCTAAGGGCCAAAACAATACTTTTCAAGGCTGTAGAATGTGGAAAGAGGGATAGTAAATGGAGTTCATATTTCACACTACAGCTGCTCTGTCACTTACATTGGGAAAAGGAGCAGGGCGGGAGACTGCGGTGACCTGAGCCTGGCTCACTGATCCTAACATCAAAGCGTGCTGAGAAGGGTTCCACAGGAAGGGGAATAACAGGCCATTTAGCTGGTGCTACCATTAATCTCTTAGGTAGCTCTGATGCCCCAGGGGAAAAGATGCACGGAATAATCTAGTTACTCATCCACCAAGACACCTTGTGCACTTATGAAATGGGCCAATGACCCAGGTGCCTTGTTCGCTGCTTGTGAGCCTACTATCACCTCCTGTCATTTCCTAGAGCATAGGCAGCCTTTTAGCTTCCCTCACGTGGACAGCATTGATATTTTCTAAGGCTGGGACCAGTGCCTTTGTTACAAGGTCAGATGTTTGTTGCCCTAATAGCACACAAGCAAACCACCAGCCAGCCCCAAACACCTCTGACTGAAAGGAGATCAGAAACAAAGATCAATAGCTGCCAATAGCTCTGCCATGTGAAATGCACTGAACCCAAATAGTCGTATCTACCTCTCCCTTTGCAAAGACTGGATGAAGGTTCTTCCCATTTCCCCAGACAACACACATGTATTCACACTGCTCTGTCTTTGTGTAGCTCAGAACAGATCAGGCCATTCTCTCACACACTGTTTCAACCAATCTGATTCTGAAATTTTCATAGGGCATTCAAGGACAAAGAAGGGGGGAATTAAAAAGAAATTACTGGTTGGCAGAGCTGAAGAGCCCTTTCAAGACGAGTCTCCATCACTCCTCCTTGACAGAGAGCTCTGATGGTTATAGCAAGGTCTCACAGTCTCTGAGATCAACTTACCTTGCCCTTGCCCTTCCCTCCAGATCTCAGACATTCCTTTCTGTCCCCTCTATTGTAAGAACATGAGCATTTTGGATGGAAGTGATCTATTTCCTAATTTTTTTGGTTTTGACTTGATCCACCAAGCATCACTCACATGGAGACTGGTTTCCAGCAGGGTCTGGAGGAGCTACTCCCATTCCTTCTCTTTAAACTGGTATCTCTCACTCCTCTCTCCCCTCCCTCTTTCCAGGCTTTGAGAGAGCATAGGATTTCCTCTGAAAGCCACAAAATTGTCGTTATCTCATGATGTCACAGAGGCCAGCAGACCTTGGCTCTGCTTTCACTCTGCTACATGTGCAGTTCTCTCCAGCCACAGCCCTTCTGACCCCCTTCTGCCTCCACCCCAAACCAGGGAGTCCCAAAACTAGGATCCAGCTCCCACAGAGGACCTCCCTGAACCAGACCACTAATACACAGTTGGTCAGAGGAAGCTCTCCCAGCCTGATTTTATCCCGTTCAACGCCACGTTAAATACCTGTGATCTTATTTCCTGTGTGCAGCCAGTGACTGGAAGACAAGAAGCATTTGATGGAATCTCAGATTATTTCAGACACATAGCAGCAAATGAAACACACAGCAGGTCCTGCATGGTTCCCCACACCACACTCAAAACCAGACAAAACTGGGCATGCAGTGTAATCCACACTGCTCTAGGCACTGGTATTCAGAGGTGCAGAATACCAATTCAAGGTATTTAAATACAATCTTTTTTTTTTTTTCTTGCATGCATCTCTATTTTTTTTAGCCTGCCTTTCACACTGCAATTCACCCATGTGCCTGTTTTCCTGAAACATATCACATTTGGCTTTTCTCAAATGACTATGTATAAATACATTTACTTTACCAAGTCGACACGTGTAAATGTCATTGTCTGTCACAGCTCACTGTTTCTCTTTCTTTCCAAAGAAAACAATGTGTGCAATGAGAAAGGCCACAGGGCTGGACAGCATTGTGCTGCACCCTCTATGTTTTCCTTTCAAACTAAGATGGACAATAAATGAATGCCTGCTCCTGGTGTGAGGAGTCAGTAGAAGAACAATGAATTAAGCAAATGTACCTCAACAGCTTTCAAACTCACAGTGCCAGTTCCCAAAGCAGCTGAACTCTGACAAGCACTGTCAGAGTAACCAGCACTGAATTAAGAGACAAGTTGGATGCCTATATTTTCATATGGTTTCTCTTAAGAAAGCAGGTACTGAAGGCACTTAGGAGGACTTGCTTCTGGATTCATACTGATTTGTTCCACTACAAATTAGTGTTACTCAGGTATTATAGAGAAGAAAGCTGAGGATGAATCAAAGAAGCTGCTTTCCATCACAGTGCCAGAGCAATACAGCCTGGAGCACAGCAGACATGAAAGTGCACAGTATGCTTAGTGAGATATTAAAAGGAAACCCTGTATGTTTCTAGTATTCTTTCTTCCTTTTATGTATGTATAACTCTCCTGGAAGCTTGAGGAAGAATGATTTCCCCAAAAAGGCACATACACAGTCTGCAAAATATTACAGGAAATTTGTGACCCCTCTGGACAGAGCTACCCCCCAGGGGCAGAAAGCACTCCAATCCTGTGGGGATTGCTTTAGAGCAGAACTGTGGTCACAAAGGTCACCATGCCACAGCACATTACCTGAGCTGTTAGCCACTGCCATGAGTGATAAGAAAAATCAGAATAGTGTGGTGGCACTTCACTATCAAACAGGGTTAGAGCGGGAGGCTCAGCTTCTGGCAGTGGATAAAAGGGGAAGTTTCAAGAGAACACAAAAGAGAAACAATGTTTGCAATATGCTTTCTCCTGAGCATAAAAGTGATTGCTCACTCCTTCTAAATAAGTCTTTTCTCAGAATTTCCAATAAGGCTTAGAAATGATGGAGTTGCATGCTATTGCTTAAACCAAGGTTGAAGAAACTTTTGATTTTCTTTTCTGACGTAGTCTTTTTATTCCATCCCTTCTCTAGTTGAAATAGTGTTACCAGTCTGTGACCAGCATGCAGTTCTGACCCCCTGCTAATGCCAGGAACCCATTAAACTGACTGTGCTCTCACCTAATGCCATCAGATTGCTGTGCTTCACCCGCATCTGCTGCTAGAGAGAGAGTGAACTCGTGATGCGGCTCTGCCCAGGAGATGGGCTGAGAGGCAGGGATTGCACACCTGGCAGCTAAAGAAAAATGGGCTTTTCTGCCCAAGAGCAGAAGGTTTCAAGGCCTGTAGCACTGAATGTTTGCCATTTGATCGAAAAAGGGCTAGGATATGTTCAGGTCAATTTAAAATTACTATCAAGCAAATACTTGATAATACAAAATGCCTGAAGATATTGTTTGCAAGAAATCCTACATACTTGATTTGAAAGCAGTGTTGCATCATCTGTATAAAGGCACGTATTTCCTACCTGAAATCTATGCCATGGCTAGCATATTCCAGCAGGAGATTCCGTGTATGGTGCAGCTTGATTGGGAAGGAGAAGTCAGACTGGAGAGCCATGAAATGACAAGAGAAGAAAAGAAATTTCAACAAATGTTCTGTATGGTGAAGCCTGGAAAGCAAGGAAAGAGATTCACACGAGATTTTCAAGTAGCATTAGAAAATCACTCATTGCCTTCATCTAGCAGATTGCAGTACTTTAGAAATGACTTCATCTCTGCTGAGAAAATGCTGAAAGAATCCTTAACAAGGGCAGGTTTGTAAGCCCTTTAAAAACTCCGGCCCTTAGGAACTCAGAGTGGATGTTCTCTGCTTCTGTAACACGCTTACCAATCACCCTGTGCTCTGCAATGTTTTTCAGCCACTTCATGCTTAAAGTAATCTAATGATCTTAGCTGCAGGAAAAGTTTTGTTAATGCAAGTGCTGGAGGTCAGCGCTCATGACAAGGGGAGGGAGAGTCAATGTGAGGCTGGCAGATTGCTTGGCACATGCACAAGAGACATGTGAAGCCTGAGCTGAAGCAGCAGGGAGGGACAAAAGCTGCTAGAGGAGGCTCTGGAAAAAAATCAGAACAGTTATTCCTCCCTTCTTGTACATACCAAGGGAGACAGTTTAGAAAGTTGCCTTTCTCCAATCCACCAGGATGGCTGCTTTGGGGAAAAACACACTTAACAAGTGTGCTCAAATCACATCTTTTAAGCCCTTTTTAGCTGGCAGTTCTCTATTCCCTCCCCACTGCCAATTCTCAGACAGGTTTTTAAGCAGCTGTTTTTAAACTTTCGACACTTCAGGTTTCTCTGCGAGATGTGATGAAATTTCTGTTTGTATCTTGCACTCATAGTCTGATCTGCCAGCCCAGCCAAAATTATGGACAGTTCTTGTCCTCATGTCAATCCTTTATGCTCACTGGGTATTGTCCTAAAGGCCCTGCAGAAAAGAGATACCAGATACACAAAAAGGCACACTCAAAGAGCACTATTCATACACCAGCTAGATCCCTTTGTCCAGCTATTTCATAGCATTTCTTTAACCATCTGGTCTCTTTGAACTTGTCCACTCTGTCAGATTAGCTGTATTCATTTAAATTACTTTTTTTTTAAGATCTAAATTATTAGGCACTGATTGAATTCCACAAGCCAAAGACTACTAGGAGAACTCTTTGCAGTTCATAATTTACCTTGTTTTGTTCCTGTTCATAAATTATCCACAAAGGACTTTGATTTTTACTAATCTCCTCATTATTCAAGGCCCTTCAGCAAAAAATTAATGCAAACATATTTCAACATATGGATTCTGTCTGTGGGCTAGTCACTTCTTCTAGCTCTTCGACTAACTGTTATTTATGGCCTGTGAGTTGTCAATTGAACAACATGGCATTCCCATCCCTTGGCTGGATGGTTCCTCCAAACTGTCGAGACTTTCTGAGAAATACCATTCAGCGTTATCTGACGCTTCTCATTGACTAAGCTTCAGGTCTGAGTTATAATTATGAGGCACTTATGGAAACCAGAGCAGTAAAAAGAGAGGGTGGTTCTTGTTACCCAGTTCATGACTTGAGCATAACACAATTCCCTGCCTTGCCTGTGTTCACCAGCCAGAGGTCTTTCCCACAGTTTCCCAGATGATTTATTCCATAACTTGCAAGTCAATAACAAAATTATGTGTAAAGGAAGACCTGACTAAACAAAGGTTTATTGCTCTTTACCCTACTGCTCTCTTTCTTTGTAGTCTACCTCACGTTGTTTGGATGTAGCTTGGATACCTGTACATGAATGTGCAGATATATCTTCAGTTTATTCCAAAAATGAGAAAAAGACAGCAGCAGTGTTTTGTTCATTTAGAACAGAAGAGGCAATGAACTTAAAAAAATGAAATTAAGCCACCAGGGACAGTTTCCCAGGGCACGGTACAAGGCTGGTTCCAATAGGTGCCCTCTGCAACATCCTTGTCCAGCCCATCCTCAGGGCTACCTGGACACTGCTCTTTCAGTCTTGGGCAGCCCTCAGTGAAGCCTCCCCAGCCCTCAGACTCCTGAGTGCCTTTGGGCCAAATAGGGATTCACACCAAAACTAAAGCATCTGTCCCTTCATAAAGTTATGATTTCTAAAAGATTTTGAGGAGAGACAACTGCTATACCACCAGTTTCTGGGGATGTTTTATATTTTATTTTTTCAAATTAGAAAAGTGGAAGAGACAGCCAAAGGGCTTTTATACCTTTTTACAGAGCAGTTATAAAAGCCACCAAAATCATAATAGCTGCCTGCTTCTTGTTTAAAATGCTCTTGCTTGGCTTTAGGAAAGAGAAAACAACTCTTTAGTGTCATTTTGATCAGCACTGCCACCATCTGCACAAGTCTCAACTCATACAGCAGGGATTTTCAGAGGAATTTCAACCAAAGTGGCACCCACAGTGTGTTTTCAGAGCTGACAGAATCCAAAAATAAGGAGTTAAACAAAGGGATTCACTGAGGATCTGAATTGGTTGACCCATGTTGCCAATCCATCCCTGCAAAGTCTTACACAGAAAAGCCTAATGGGAAAAAAAAAAAGAAAACCACAAATTAGAAAAAAAAAGTTTCCCCAACACCATCAGATCGGTTCAATGTGAAAGAATGAGACAGAGAAAGCATATGTATTTATCTGGTGCATTGTGGAGATGTAATTCTTTTTCCAGACTCAATCAATAATTTTTCTCTTTAAATTCCCCCATCCACTGTACAGGAGTCAGCTATGTTTGTTTACTAGCAGATAACCATCTTAATTAGACTACTGTATTGAAGCCCTGTTCTCTTCAAGCACAGAAATAGTTTTGTTCCCTCTGGCATTGTTTTCCTTGGAGGTCTCTCTTGCTAAACGGAATCTTTTTCTGTTTAATGAAATGGACTAATGTAAATGCCAACCTATAATTTTTGTGCTCGTGTCACTCCCACTCAAGTGAAACTAGACAGCACCCAGTTAATTAGTAAAAGCCATTAAAACCAAATAAAAAACACTGCTAATGGCCACCTTATTTATTTCTAAGCATCTTATTTCCACAACACCAAAAACAATTGGAATCAGGTAAAACGACAGCCAATTTTTTATGTTTTGAGCGTGAAACCTGTGCACACTGCAGGCAAATTCTTGCAGGAGCCATAGCAACTTGAGAAGCAAGTCCTGAGTTACCAAGCAAGCTTTTCCAAGACCAGCTCATGCACTGTGCAGGAACCCTCACAGCACAGAGCCCAGTGCCTTGTGCTGCTACTAGAGGTCTAAATCACTGTCCACAAGAGTCATTGCAGCCTCACAGCTAGCCAAGGCCAATTCCCAACACCAGCCATGCTTGTCAACCCCCAGAGAATTCAGTACAGATTCTGTAAGAGAAGGCAAAACCTGACCCCACTATGTCACGGCCTACTGGAGAGCTGTTACTTCTCATACACAGGCTCCTGTTTTCTGCCCCTCAGCATGTACTGCATGCCAGTCCTGCCCGAAACACAGAGCATGTTAGGGGCACGGCAGCACCATCCTTTGCTTACAGTTCACGCCTTACACAAACCCCTAGTAAGGCAAGAAACTGCTTTTGAACCTATGAGAATCTTGCTTTCCTGGAACAAATTTTCCATGGTCATAGGGCCAGCACAATTGTGTCCTTCTGAAGAGGGCTATGAATAGAAGAAATTTTCAGTAAAGAAATCTATATCCTTCCTCACTCTCTTTTAGGATAAAGCTACCAAAAGTGCAGGGCCACATTCCTCTTCCAATGTCTTCCATCTGCAGGTTAAATCTAGAAGGAAGGACCTTCTTCATGAAGAAGCTCAACTGTGGTGACCAGACAGTTCTACACCTCTTCAGCAATAAGGAGCAATGAGCAGCAGTACCAGGGGAAGAACCATGCCAAGAGACCCACCAAAAGAAAAATACTTTTCACAAAGTCAGTGACTGGGACAAGTGACTGAAGGGGAAAGGAGGGGGTTAGATTGACAAAACATAGGACTATGCCTATGTCATGCCTTCTAAATCTGGGAATTTCTGTGTGCAACAAGGAGTCAAAAAAGCTAGCAGAATATTTCTGCTCTGAGCATGCTTTGATGGCTGCCATTTTTTTTCTCAATGTTGTGCTCTCGCAACCTGAGAAACTGTAGGCTTTCAGTGCAAGTAAAGAAGATTGGCAGAAATTCTAACTCTGTCACTGGCTTTTTGTGAAAATTGACTCCAGCAAACCATTAGCTTTTTCATAGTCACAACCTAAAAATAAAGTGAAGCAGATTAAGGAAGACAACATATCTAGTTCTGCAGAGCCACAGACAAAGATCCAGGTTAAACAGCTATTGTGGTGCATACTCTCCATCACTGCTCACCTCAGCAAGGGTAGGAAATATTAAGATGTGCATAATACTTTTCTACACAGTTTTAGCATCAACTGAAGCAGGATGTGATGTCAGAAAAGCACACATTTTAGAGGAGACACACTCCACAATGTCTGCTCATTGCTTGTAACCCAGGGCTTCCACTGCACCCCTCCACAAACCTCTTGTACCACATGCCAATATTGGAGACAGGAACACAACCTCCCCATAGCCAAGAGTTCTCCTTCCCCGCCTTGTGCTGATGACATTCTAAATGTGGGCATTTTTCAGGTGCACTGCCTATAGATGTTGGAAAAGAGCAAGGAGGACAATTCAGTGAACTGAAATGTCAAACTCTGATATGCTCATTATAGGACCTGGTCATTGTAGTGTTTATTTGGACCTGATCCAGCAGCCCTATTGTTGTATTGTATTTAGTAAGGCCATTGTGTACTAAATAGCAAGAAGATGGATAAACACATCTTTGTTTAAAAAAGGAAAATTTCATTTTCTCAGCAGCCTTGAAACTGTACAGTTAATGTTCAACAATTCAGACACAGCATTTACTCATCTGTCCTTTACTGCAAAAAATTATGATAATAGAAATAGTTGGATATTCTTCAGCTGCTTCCCACTCCAATTTGCTTTTTAATTAGTACTGATTCCAGGAAATTATGTGGCTATATTTTTCAGTACTGTGTGCTTTTATGTGATGTGACATTATACAATGACATGATCAACAAATGCCCCGTTCTGGCCCTGGAATATTGCACCCACATCCGTCATGCTTGCCTTCCACCCATGGTCCAACGAATGCAATTAGAAAATGAGTAAGCCTACTTCCATCCTAATCACATCCGTGGGCACAGATGAGGTATGGAATCTAATGCTGAAGTTTAAATGAGATCATATACGACTCCCAATAACTTGGTCAAAAGCTGAATAAAGTTAGCTTTGTTCTCAGACATAACCCATCTAAAGAAGTTCAGTTCCACTGTTATCCTCCTACCCTTTCTCACCTGCTAAAGAACTCCCCAGCAGTTCTTCAAAGTCTTGAAATTGTGCCCAAGCTTTAATATGGTGAAAGTCAAGGGAATTTTACAAATTTGAAGTGGGCTCTGCTTTAATCCCATAGCATTTTCAATCCACTTTCACAAAAAATGAGATTTCTCTCTATTTTTTTCCCTCTTCCCTACACACATGCTAAAATGACTGTACATTAGTCTAGAAGCTAGTGTCTAGACCTTAACAAGCCCTAGAGGTTAGCTACAACTCACAGCCATCCAGCTGTCTCTGGACTCCACACTCAGGGAGGGTACTTCCCTCTGACTCACCCCTGTGAGGGTCCAAGCGCATGCTGATTCTCTTGTCTCCACACCGGCTTGTGTGACACAGCCCAGTAACTCAGGACATGACAGTGCATAACATGCAGACCTTTTAGACTTTCAGTGGATATTTAGTTAGGAATAGTAAGTCCTTTTGAATGACAATGCACACAGAGATCATGAGGATTTATTGAGTAGAACCTACTGTAGTCTATCCATCAAAGTGACACTCAGTTACTTACAAAGCTCCTTCTCCTCTTGTACTTAATGAACACTTCACAAATTTCTGCAGTATTATTTTTGCCTAACAGAGAAGTCTCTTATGTGATTCTTAGGGAGAACTTCCCCAAGGAGTACAGAAATCTGCCTAAGCCCTTGGCAATCATAGCACATGCTGATGTTTGATCGATGTTGCTCATTTATCATTTCCCACTTGCTGTTTCCACAGTGCACCACATACTTTAGAATTAACATTTCCATGGCTATTTTGCAGTGGAATCTCATTACATGTTTCAGAGTAACAGGGGAACACAATCCCCTGTCCTTCTGACTGCCAACTTCCTTTGAGTGGGCATCAGAAGAACAATTCTGTTTTGCTTGAAATGGGAATGACAGTAATGATTTAATCCTTTCTTTCTAGGGGATGAAACCAGTGTCTTGTCATTTTCAGCCATGTTTTTATCTACAGTCCTATAAATAAACAATAAGTAATGTCCTCCTGGAGTCAAACAACCAAAACTAAGAAAGTGCTTTTCTTCCCTTAATCTTTTATGCATACCATTGAAGATGTCTCTCATCTTCCCTTTATTATTTTTCAAGTTCTCCCAGCTTGTCTCCATTTTTCTTCTGAATGAGTGAGTCTGTGACCACCTGTTCTCCCTCTTAGCTTTGTCATAAACCAGAAGTCAACAATTCTGCACTCCCTTACTCTTATGCTTGCCACCTCTTGTTTTCATTATTAGCAAGACAACAGCGAGGCCAAGTCAAAAATCTTCCGACCTACAAGTCCTGAAAAGCAACCAAAATGTCCATGTTGCTTTTTCTCCAACTTATTCTCAACATGCAGATGTTGCCTTTTGGGACAATGTGCCAGCTTCAAAAGCCCTTGTTCAAATTCGAAATCTCTAGCAATCCCCTAGTAGAGCCACACTGTCCCTACTCCAGCAAGGGGCAGTGACCCTGGGAAAACATAGACAATGACATAGTTCAGAGACACTTTGAGGAGAAGTTCCCATTTCATCTGAAGCACATACATCCCCAAACACCTGGAGAAAGGTGGTCAGTTACCACACTGCTGATTAGTCCCAGAGATTGACAAGCTCCTTTATCCTCGCCAACATCCTGCAAGCTCAAGACAAACCCAAATTCTCCCACCACAGTCAAAATACCATTCTCCTGAGGAAGGAAAATAAGCCTCTTAAGTTTAAAATTTTCTCCTCTTTCAAGTTTTTAGCAAATCACAACAGCTGTCTTGCCTTTTTAATAAGACAAAGGTTTGAGAGGCACAGATCACCCAAGAAAACAGCTCTATGGCCCTGCCCACATAGTGTAGTAATTGACACTTGCTGGTGATGTCTCAGCAGCTTCTCTCTGTTTAATGCAGAGCACAGGCTCTGACAAAGTTGTCCTAGTGAAGAGCCTAATTACTGCTCATATTTCTCTGGCATCCATACAAAGCAGCACAGCTGCAACAGGGATGTTTCTTCCAGACTGCCCTATAGCCTCTGATTTAACCAGGCAAATGTGATTCGACCTCTCTCCCGTGTCCCCAAGTGTCTCTGCCTACACTAGTAGTGCAAGAGCACATGCTGCCATCATTATTGCCCTTCTCTGAATGGCATCTCTCTCCCAGGGCATTCTCTTGTAAAATACAGATTCTTGTATTTGATGAACATAACTTAAGTTTGTGCCTAGCTTCTAGACAACTGAACTGGTGTTTCCCAGTTAAAATCCACCAAAAAATAACTCGTCCAAGCAACTTCCAAATCCTCTCCATAGCTGAGAAACAGGGGAGATAACACCTTTGTCTGCTGAGAAAGGTGTGGGCCACTCAAGTCACATAAAAGATGCCAGCTAGAATAAGAATGTGCATGGCCTGGAAATACTTGTATGTAGGTCAGAGAGTCTTTAAATATGCATTGAAACCATATTAATGTCACTGACCTGTCTGCTCACAAGTGCAGCTGCTGCCTAAACCATCTCAAAATTGTTTCTTATGAGAGCAAGTACCTGCTTCCCCTTGGATCCTTCCTTTATCTGTAGATGGGTGGAGGGAAGTTATTTATTCTCAGATGTACAGCTATATTTACTGATTTTAATAAAAAAGGAAACTTGATAAAGGACACTTCGTTTCCAGTTAATGGCCTGCAGAGGTTTAGCATTGGAGACATTTGGCACCAGAGTTGAGGGGAAGTTTGTATTGCTGCTGTTCAGCTGTGCTTTGCCTCAGGTTAACTCATATTTTGTGTTCTGGTGCAGCTAATCTCTGGTTTTTTCCATGAGCATGAAATAGTTGCTTTCCTTGTGAAAAAAAATAAAGACAAAAAAAAAAAAACCAAAACAAAACAAAACACACCAAAAAAAAAAAAAAAACCAACAAATCAAAAAGGCCTATATATACAGAGATGGCAAGGATTACTTGTAACTGCCATAATTTAAGGGCAAAAAGAATCCTCTTATCTCACCTACAGAGTGGATTTAAAAAATGAGAGCAGGAAGAGAAATTACTGGCTGAAAGGAAGTTTTGAAGTGCATTATTAGGGTCCAAATACAGATTTATGTAGCCTCCATGCTGTACTGTGGTATCTTTCATGCACTTTGGCTTAGACAGATATTGAAAAGGAACTGAAGCAGATATGAGTTCATCACTGACACACGTTCTGTCATGATGTCTCTGTTACGTGTTTACTCACTGCCCGGTAAAATGGTAACTTCTCTCCTGATTAGGGTCCTAAAGGTACAGCAAAAAGGCCAGGAAATTATTTATATAAGTATTTGCAGCAGGGAAGAGATGCACACGTGTCTGTTGACAAGCACGCTACACCTGTGTTGGTAGAAAGCATGCTGCAAAAGAGAGGGCCTCACTATCAACAGTCCTTTTCTTCTGTGCCAAAGGAGAGAAGATACATTAGTTCAGAAATGGTGGTGCTTTATGTAGGACTATTCACCCAAGTATCTCCAGGTACTATGGTCTCTGTGTTAAACTCCTTCTCAAGGGCATGAGCTAACCTGCCCCAGTGCAGACACGTCAGTTCAATGACACTGCTAGTGGTGCAGACATAGGAGAACAGCAGTGTTGGTGCACATGTTCTTCTGTAAGGAAGATACCTCACAAGAGCAAAATTACATCACAGCCACTACGTAAAGAATTTCTGTTGGTAAAATAAACTTGTGCTCATACACACACACACACACACACACCCCCCTGTATATGGCCTGTGGCACAACAGAACAATTTTACCTCCAAGTATCCCCAGAAGAGTTTAAGCAAAGCCACCTTTGTTCATGTTCCTAATCCTTCATTAGGAAGACGCCAGGCTATGATATCAGCATGCAATTAAGGAAGGTGGTAATCCTGCTCATCTAACTCTGTAATTAAGATAATGTCATTTTCTATTTCCACTTTGTAAAATGCTTTGAAATCCTCAGATGAAAGCTCTGTCCCAGTGCAAAGCATTTATACCTTCATCAATGGAGCAGATGGCATGCAGTAGACTCATTTGTGTGTGAACCCTGTTGTCAATGCTGTTGTAATTAGTTAAGAATCATCCCTTCTGCTGTTTGAAAATGCTTGGTAAGGGCTGGCATTTCCACAGGAGCAACTGTGTCTTGGTGGCATATACTTAGACTGATTCCATCACTGTAGTAGCAGTGTAACTACATTTGAAAAGTATTGTGCCTATATGGTTGAAACACAACAAAACAAAGGTGTACATCAACTAATGAAGACTAGAGGAGATGTGGAGAGGCAACCTTGTTCATTGCTCTGCACAGAGCAGGGTCAAGTACTCCTGAGCATTTCCCAGCCAGTTAGTCTAACCTGTTTTAAAGACTGTCAGTGATAGAAGCCCATTGACTTCTTAAAGAAGCATTAGTTTGTGCTACATGTGAGGTTGTGTAATATCCAATCTCAAATCCCCTTGGGGAAATATAAGCCCATTATTTCTAGTCTTTCATAAATCATTTTTTCCATCCAAGGCCCTACTCTTTGCAGCTATCTTTGTATACTTGCAGATTATTGTATCTGGTACACTGTATTCTTTTTCATTGCTCTGAGAAATATGCAAAACATGTCCTTCTCTGCTCCCTCCATCTTTCCACTGCAAGCCCATGCCTGAATAAAAGGAACACTGGGGAAAAAAAAAAAAAAAAAGAAAGAAAAAATGGGCACAAGAACTATCTTTCAAAGTAATTGCTGTTCAGCAGACCAAGGCTGGAAAACAAGCATAAATGTGTTCTAATTATATGAGCCCCTGAGTTTTGTCCAGGGTTTATTCACACGAATGGGAGTTTCAGAGATTCTGCCTTTGCCAACAGGAATAAAGCACCTTGAAACAGGCATGGATACGTCTAGCTAAATAAAAGTAAAAATATTACTGATGCTGACACAAATAAATGCAAAAAGGGAATTTGAAACAAATTTGAGTAACTCATGTAAACATTACCACACGCAAGGCCAAGGAAGAGGGCCAGCTGCACTTCCCTCGTGGCACAATGCATCCACGAAAAACACTCTTCTTTTGCATCTTAGAGCGCCCATACCCTGTAATTAACTTCTAAATTATGGAGATTTTTATATATTTGAATTGTTCTCAGACTCACTTACAGGAATGTTACCTGTATTTGCAATTCACGTTCTCCAGTTGCAATAATTACTTTTCTCCTAGAAGAAAAGAAGCAATGCCTAAGACAAAAGAGAAGTGGCAGGGCTTTGCTCTGCTTTGTGCTTTACTGGATTCCTACAAAGGAAATTAATTGCTGGGCTGAATCACACAATAAGTCTGTTATGCTCATATCTTGTCCCTGACAGGTACCAACAGCAGGTGCTTCAAATCCTCATAGACAGTCATGCAGTAATGTTACCATAGAGGATGTTTCTTCCAAAACCAAGGTGCTTAAGTCTAGTTAATGTCTTGAAGCAGAAGGAATCAAATCTTTAATATTATACTTCATCCCAGCTAGTGCAGCTATAGACATTCACCTGAGTGGAATCCTCTGCAGTCAAATGCAAAACCTCAGTAATAATGTCCAAAAGAGTGAGTTTCGTAAATTCTTTTTAAAAAGGAAGCAAAAAAACCATCATATAAATTCATGATACTGTCCTTCATTTTACCAAGTTATCTTAATCTCTGAAATTACAATAAATGGTAGAAAGACAGGTCAATATTAAACCTTTCATTATTTCTTTGCTTTATATACTTTTCTTTTTCATTACAATCCATTTGATCAAGTCCTAAAATTTCTACGAGTTCCTTAAGATATTTTACATCTTAAATCTAAACCTCTGTAAAGAGCTAGCCTTGGTATCTTGTGGATAATTTATTTGAACAATTTAACTAAGCATCAAGACCTCAGGAAACCCTCCAATCTATCTTCTAGACAAGTACAGATCAAGTTAACCAAAATCATTCTTTATTTATTTGTTCCTACATTCTTTAGGAAGCAGAATTTGAGAAGGTCTCTGGATAGACAATTCCAGTGCTGATCTGCTGGAAAACTTGTCTCAGTATTTAGTCTAAATTTCCCTTACTGCAATTTAAACCCATCCAGATTTCCCTATTTGTATGTCCTATAGAGCAAACAACCCCTCCTAAACCAGATTGTCTTAGACATCCTTGTCCTGAGTATTTTGGACATTGAGTGATTTCAAATGACCATTAAAAGTGGAGTGAGCAGCACAGAGAGAGAATTGCAGTGTCCACAAGCACAATGTTGGCAGTGATGCCATGGCTGCAGAATTAAATATGCACCATGATATGACCTTCTTCCAAGTGCAACTTTGTGCACCAGATCCATCTTCCAAGATGATCTCCAGAGATCCACACGCACTGGACAGTGAGGGACAAACCCAGGCTCTTCAATGATACTCAGTAGAAAGCCAGACTCATTGACCAGAGTAGTGAAACAAATACAAGAGTATCATGCTTGCCTGGATTGTTCTCAACTTATATATATATATACTCACACACACACATATATATATAAATATATATATACATATATAATGCATCTAATGGGGAAAAAAATTATCACAAGGCAAAAATAATTCTTTCAGGATGGTGTCAGAAAGGCTTATCCTATTTTAAGTTTCCTATCTCTTCAACTCCTCCTTATTTTTCTAAATAAATATATCAAAGTGTCAAAAAAGAAGTTGCTTGGGATTAAAAGATAGCATCTTCTTTCAAGAAACAACATGTTCCTTAGAGAATATAAAAATAAGTACTTGGACTTTCTCAAAGTTTTCTTCAGAAATAAAAAAGAATGACAGGATGGTCACAAAAATGTAGAAGATCCTTTGTCACCAAACATATTCAGATGCAGAATTTGGCAGAAAACATGTGTTAAGAAAGAAGTCTGCCAAGCTTTCACACTGTGGCACAGGCTACCTGCTCACACTAAGCAGGTGACTTCTCTTTACAAGACCTAGATTGCCATTCAGCAAGGGGAACAGATCCCAAAGACAGTCACTTACCAGCCACAGCCACTGTTTTACTGGAGAGTTTTGGTTATCCATGTAGGCATGCCCAATCTAGATGGCATTTCCATGTTGATCTTTCAGCCCAGTGTTAACTGGCCTTACACAAGTTCTCTATGCCTTTGAGTTGTCTTTATCTTCTGTGTGGAGTAGATATTCCCCTAAGAAGCTTTAATCATCATCCAGAGCAAAGGTTAATGGCTGCCCAAATGCAGCAGTGTTTTGAAGTGTGCGGTATTATTATTTATGTATATACATACCATGGAATGGTTTGGGTTGGAAGAGACCTCAAAGCTCATCTAGTTCCAACCCCCTGCCATGTCAGGGACGCCATCCCTTCTCTTCCTTGCTCAAAGCCCCATCCAACCTGGCCTGGAACATTTCCAGGGATGGGGCATCCACAACTACTCTGTGCAAGCTGTTTCAGTGCCTCTCTACACGCACAATAAAGAAATTTTTTTCTGATATCTAATCTAAACCTACCCTCTTACAGTTTAATTTATGTATTATTGGCAATTTTATGGGAGAGATGAGCACAGATCAGAACAGGAAAAAAAAATGAGATTAAGCTCTCCTCCTGGAAAACTCTGAAAGTCTTCAGAAAAGACGTTACATTACACCGTAATATCATTAATTTTTCAACATATTCCAAATAGAAATGAGACATTGTCAAACACCTGATAAGGTCTTGACAATTACATAGCTCCTTAAATATTGATGTGAATTGAGTGGGTCATTTTATTTTTTGGCTTAGCAATATTTTACCTCCTATTACTTTGAGAGTACTCAAACATGGAAACGGGAGCAGGATGCACTATTAAATGGGTAAAGCACCAGAGAGAGCAATATGAAGAATAAATTGAAATCCAAATCTCATACACAAATTATTATTAACACTAATTTCCGCATATTACAAAGCAGCTTCTTTGCATGTATGACATTGCCTTTTGCACCCAAACATAACTTTAATTAAGATCTAACTTATTCATGACTATAATTCAGATCTAACTGCTACTCTAGTCAAATGAGTATAATTAGTCCCAGAGGGTAGATCTAAGAGAACTAGGGTTTCCTTTTTACTCTACATTCACGCAAGCACAATAGATGTTGGACGATCCATCTGGGAACCTGGAAATGTAAAGAGTTTTACGGAGCTGGTACAGAAACTCTAAACAAAATGTTGTTAAAAAGGACTTTCATAAAGGCTCATTTAGTTTAATTTATTCTTGCAGACTACACAATAGAAGTGAAACAATAGAGGTGATTAACCAAAGTAAAGCTGATAAAGTTTCCGTAATGATATCCTTGTTTCTTAGGAAATAGAACCACAGAAGTTTGTTTAGCCCATCCACACATAATTTTAAAAGGGATTAATGAGGTAGGTATTCATTTTATTCCTGTCCTGCAGAGAATACAAATCAAAGAACCTCCTGCGTAAGTTGTCACTGTCATGACCAAGTCAGAAGTCCTAAAAAATACTCTATAATCAAGCATTCAATTATCCCAGTGTCCCCACTCACAGCATACTCCATCCAGAAGGCAAAACTATGAAGACAATGCAGTCCATATGATTTGTTCTTTCTTCTAGTATGTCATCCAACCCCTACAGCTGCTTTTCTTTTCACCCAACTCCTCCTCCCCATACTCTTCCCAGCACCTTTGTCCCTTGTCCACAAGGCGTTAACTTCACCTTTCCCTGCCAAAGCACTCCTTATCCAGTGCCCCTGTCCTGAAAGAAGACTGATAGAAACTGGTTTTGCAGCAAGGACCACCTCATTTTCCAGCTGTCCCAATGTCAAATCAGCTTCTAAAACAGATTGCAAGGAAATACTGCTCAGGCCCAGCTTAAATTTTTATGTGCTCTGCCATGACACTGTGCTTGGTGACCCAGAGAACTACACTTGCATTGTTGTACCCTAAAACTGTCCTCTGGTTTGGTCACTGATCATGTCTGAACTGCAAGGAGAAGTGTGAGCTCCCACACACAGGATGCTGGGGATTGGTGCTCTTCTGACTTTCACAGCTGGATTTTAATCTGTCTGTAGCAGGGACTCCACAATGTGTGTGAGATCTCCAAGACGTGTTTGAGAAAAACCAGACTCGAGAGACCTGCTGGTGGAAAACACAATCACATGACAACCTCTTGTTCAGCCAGAGGACCAAGAGCTGAGGCTCTAAATATTTTGCTGCTCTTACCAGAGATAAGCAGCAGTTTAGGTGCTACCTTGTGCAGTCAGCCAATTTTGGTCTTCAGAGTGAGGTAGCCTTGGCCATCACTCTGTAGGTAATGGTAACTATTTTTCTTCCTATATTCAGTACAGATTAAATTGTGCATTCTCCAAGAATAAATCCATCAACTCAGTACCCAAAGCTCAGTGACAGACAAGCACTTCTTTCTAGAAACAAGTGCACGTTCTTAATATTCAATTAAGGTAAATAGGGCTCAGTATACACCTAGTTTAAACCATATAGTAATTGCCTCCTTAAACCAAGACTTCTCTTAGTATCCATAAGTGCAGCTTGTTTTAAAATGATTCCCAGAGTGAAGGAAAAAAAAATTACAGGCACTTTCACAAGGGAAGAGGACAGTTGAATTCAGAGTGTTATGATGGCAGCTAATGCATGAGGCTTGTAAGGCCACGGTCAACTGGTGTGTGCCTTTATGGAAAGCATTATTAAATGGGTGTGAATGAACTCAGACTGCTTTTGACAAAAGTTAGAGAGGTTCTTTTAAAACTGTATTTCAGAATAAAAGCAAAAACAAAAAAGACTCTGTAGTCAATGTTTTTGGAGTCAGCTCGCTTAACCAGGTGATAAAAATCAGGGTTTGATTCTGTTCTCAATAAGTTTTTCCAACTGTGTGTTTCCATCATTTTCACTAATATTCACCTTTGTATGCAAAAAGACAAACTCTCACAAGTAACTATGTCTTTAATCTGTTTGCCACTTCTCACAAGGTCTCTGTTAAGAATGACACAAGAATGTTCATTCAGTGACAAACACAAGACAGTTACTTTTATCCCACTCCCAACCCAGAGAAGAACACTCAAAGTTTAAAAGGGAGATGGAAGGTTTGTTTAATTTTCAGAGGCATTTCTGAATTTTTACATCCCACACAACCCCACCAAGAGAAGACAACGTCACTTTAGGAGGAGGTAACTGGATCGTCCTTGCTTAATTGGTTTTGACTCAATCAGGTCTTAAGGCAGTGTACTGCTTCAAATTACACAAGTATTTTTATCTAAGAAATGTACTGAACAAAGCATGTATGAGATTCTTCATGGTAATGGACCCTACACAGTGCTAAAGAAAAGCTAAATCTGAGCCGGGACTAAGAGGCTGAGAGATCAGAAATGCAATTTACATTGCCTTGCAGCAGGTTCAAGGCAAAGTTGTAGTCCATGCACCCTTTACCAGGTGCTGTATGATGGACATCTGAGTGCATAGCAGCAGTAGTGTTCTGCTGGATTTGCAAGCTTGAACAGCTTGTGCTGCATAATGAAAGACAATGGAGAGTCAGCTCAGAGAGGAAATAAAAACCTATTAGATTGTCTATTTCATCCCCTTACGACTATAGGACTTCACTCTATAATAATTTCATATCGTTTATTCTTTTCCAGTTTAAAGTGCCTGGGGTAAAGAAGCTTCCCCTGAGATATTATTCACAGCTTGATAGATCTCAGTATGTGGAAGCATTTCCTAATACACAACACTCTTGTTTCCCTTTGAAATTTCATCCCATTATTCCTGGGCATCCACCCTAAATCCATATTTCTTTTCCTTCCATTATTTGTCACCTTCAAGTTTCAGCAACGCACCCCTTTCGCTCCCATTTAATAATCCCATAATACGCAGCAGATTTAATCTCTTCTAGGAGCATAAACAACTCCTCAGAACCTCTGTTACTTGTGCCTTGCCCTCACAATGTTTCATACCTTCAGCAGAGGACAGGGCAAGAGGGTCTCTGGGAAGCCTTGCCCTATGCCCCTCAGCCCTGATTCACAACCACGGTCAGCCTTGGCTGGGCTCAGGGTGCTTCGTCTTGCAAACGTATTCTGCTCCTTTGCATAATGTGTAGTGCAAAGGTATAAACCCATGTGTAAGTCCTTGATTGCTGTTTCCTTTTTAAAATGGGTATATCAGCCACGTAGCAATTTGGGCAGTTAAACAGTACAATTAGGAATGAAATCCACTTTTTTTTCCATGCGTTTCGCTTAAAGGCTGGCAGGTGGCAGTGCATCCTTAGGAATTAGCCATGGAAACGTGGCCACTGCAATTATCATTTACCATTTTTTGAATGTGGGAGGTGGTCTGTTTTCCTTTTTTCCTTCCTCTTTCATTTCACATTTCTTCTTTTTCATATTTATTTTCCTTCCTTATCTCAAATAATTGCTCTCCCTATTCCTGCATGGAAAACAATTTAAAACAATGTGTTTCGCATCCTGTCTGCGCATGTTCAGGTATGACAACATTTTTGGTTTATTCCTAAAGTTCCTCTATTCTCATGACATTCGAAAAAGTTAACCTGCAAGGTCAGTAAGAGAGACACTGAAATGAATCAAGCTGTTTTGGGCAAAAGCGGAAAGGAGAAGAAAATTTGAAATAACAATCTTGCTGATGCAAACAATATTGGCCAGCTAGCTCAGTCTGCCATGGAAATATGCATTGCTGGTCTTTATAAAAGAGCAAAAACTTATCTGGTTTCTTCAGGAAGCCCAGATGAGACTAAAAACACTGCAGAAGAGGAGAAAAAACAACACTGATACCATTTGTGTGTTGTGTCACCTCAGGCAGAGAAGCAGTCTGTGTTTCAAGTAACCATAAACAACACCTTAGGGACAACGGTTGGGCATCCCAGCAGCATCTCCTGAACCAGAGACCACTTCCATGCACTGCAGGCTCTGTTTCTGGGTGGTGGGATGAGGAAGAACTCATCACACTGTCACCTGAAAGGCACTGCATGGACAGGGCTGTAGAGCAGGAGCACTCCTGCTGCCCTCGGTCCAGCCCAGGGGAGATGTGGGAAAGCAGAGCACTAAGCAGCTTCAGATGCTGCCCCCAAATGATGTGACTGCAGTGAACTCCAAGAAGCTCCTTATGCAGGTTTAAATCACCTTGCTCTTCATCTTCCCCATCCTGGCTTTAGTGTACAAAGCAACTGTTCAAGCACTGGGCTGGCCACTTGAGAGAAAAGAGCAAAAGGATGTGGGGCAGCAGTTTTGGGACAGGACAGCTCAAGAGTGGCTTTCTGGCAAAAGAGGAAGCCAGTAGGATCATGCCCAAACAGGAAGATGCTGGAAGCAAGCTAGGCACAAATAGGAGAAAGGCATACAGCTACATGGCAAGAGGTGCTCCATGCTCAGGTGGAGAGGTGAGACCAGAGCAGAAGCCCTTGAGAAGATGTCAGCCCCCCTCCTCTGAATGCCACACCCATGGTCAGACAAGTTAGCACTGCTTGAAATAGCAGCATAGTGGGAAGGAAGAAGGCAGGACACTCACGACTACTCTCCTGTAGGCAGTCTCTTCCCATCTCTCATCTGCACAGCCTTTTGCTGTGAGAGAGATTCCCAGGAGTGACTCTTGCCCCAGCACCACAGAAGGAAACACCTTGTTTTTCAGGAATGCTGGCCTAGTCCCCATCACCTGCCTTTCCAGACACAGCTGTTTCCTCCCCATACTCAGGGGCAGGAGTGAAGACTGGCTGATTTCAGGAGCAGAGACAACCCCCACCAACCCTCTCATCACAGTCACAACCCTCCCAAAGCTGCTGAGATCCCACCAGCACTGCAGACTTCTTCTCCCTTTGCTCCCACCAAACTCCAACAAAAGCAAAAATGTTGTCACACTGTGTCAGTCTGTGACCAAACCCTTTCAATCCTCAGGAAGCCCCATGGCTTCCCCCCCCCGCCCCACAGCCCTCACAGCTCTCCTCTCACCCCAGAGCGAGAGGGAGCACTGCCAGCTGCACTGCTCCTAGCCCACCACTGCCAAGTTGAGCTCTGCCCAGCCTGCCAAACATCTTCAGCCTCCTCCAGCCACAAAAATTACCCTGGCCATTTATTTTTATTTTTCTTAGGTTTATTAGCTAATTGCTGTTGCCTCTTGGTTATGGCTGTGTAAGACCTTTACCCTTCAACTATTCAGTCTTTGCACTGTGATGCAGGCTCACATTTCAGTGTTTTAAGTTATGGACGATTATGTAATTCCCTGGTTCCTCATTATGGTACTGATCCAAAATCAACGGAGGCTTTCCTCTGGCTTCAGTGCTTTCTGGATCAGGCTGACAGCCCTGGCACAGCAGCATCTGGCACATTGATGGCTGGTTTGAGCGAGCTGTTATCCAAAGAGAGTTCAGAAGAAAATGGCCAATAATTTGGAGGCAAGGGCAGAGTGTTATGGAAGAGATCGGCAGTGGGCATTTAAAAAGCACCATGAGGTGGAAAGCAATAGCTCCCTGAAGTGGTTCAGAAATCCCTTGCAAGAAGATGCATGGCTAAAAATATGCCCAGCTGGGCTGAATAAGCACACAGGCCACAGACAGGTAAGAACAGAAGAAGAAATGCAATGAAATTTCAGACCAAGCACCAAGAAAAAAGTCCCCAGATTTTTAGGTCCCCAGACCTCTGCTTAGCTTCTGGAATACTCTCCAACAGAAAATAATGCCAAGCTATCAATCGGTATATTTAAATGCAGCTTTGACAAAGCACCAATAAATACTCTATTGAGAACAATTCTACAGTGACAAAGCCATGGATGGTTTTACAAAGGCTTTTTTCAGCGCTAGGCTATGTGATTTTTAGGATACTAACTGGAAAAATGACAATCCTTCTCTCCTTTGAGATAAAAACCAAAGGAGCCGTGCCAAATTACTGTACCATATATGCAAATGCCTGAATGCAAATTATGTTGTTATCCTTGTATATACTCCCAAGGAGCCATAGCATCTTTTAAGCCCTTTCTTCTTCACATACAGTGGATGTAGCCATCCATGACAAATTTGTGTTTTCTTTTCTGAGCAGTAATATACTGTATTCCTCAGTGGCAGAGAAGTGAATGGAGCTGCCATTTACAAAATTTAAATGTTTACACCCAGAGGGCAATTAAGTCAGTTTTATATGATAATGTTATAAATGAAATGCTAATAAGTACTGTAAATGGCCATGTAATCACATCCCATCATTTGCCAATTATTAGCGAGGGGGGGGAAAGAGCTGAAAGCCAGAGCAGTAGAGCTGAAGACGATGCACTACTTCAAATGAGAAAATGCAGGTACTGTGTAATGCACAGCCATGACAGTGGCATTTTTATAACAGAAATTCAAATTTCTAAGCAATGTATGATTTTTGCCTTGTATTATCATGTCAGTAGTAGTAATAAATTGCTCTGACAGAGGTATTTTGTTACAAGCGCTGCCAAGAGATTTATAGAGACGAAAACTGGAATTTCAAAGGAACCGGAGGGCACACCTACTTCAGGAGCTGCACGATGCCCAGAGGTGGCTTTGCCTGGGCTCCAAGGCTGTCGTATAACATTGTGCTCTGGAAACTGTTGAGATGCTTTGTTGTGCAGTTGTGTCCCAGTGAGAAATCTGTTTAAGACATACCTTGTTTGCTATACCCCTCTGCCAAAATGGTTTCTGGATGATCCCTCTTTCTACCACCTTGAGGGGCCGTTTTAGCCAGCTCTCAACAGAGTGAGTAGGAACTTACTTTCAGTAAGGGCTCAGTCTTAAGTCCGAGGGGATGCCAGTAGAACTTTTCTGAATGTCACAGATTAAAGCAAGTCAGGCTGTGAGCTACTTGGCACATAAAACCTTATTAAACAAACCGGACTCTGGTCCCAGAAGATCCATCTCATGGAAAAGGGTGTGAAGCACCTATCGAACTACCAGGAACTACTGTTGACCCCATTACACATGTGACTAAAAAAAAAGCCCACAAAGACCTCTTCCCAAATCAAGCCTTCTCCAAAAGCGTCATGCGGGTTTCAGAATCACTTCTGCCCACACCAGTCAGATGCCACAAAAGCTGCTCATCAATTTGATGACTGAAGGTCAGAATTTCATTTGTTCTGGAATGTTTTCCCAGACAGTCTCCCTGGGAGACAACAGGGAGGGAAATTGTTGGGTTAGTGAAATGAGAAAAATAGAATCAAGATTCACCAAACTAACAATTAAGGGAATTTACCTCACCATAGCTATTACAGCACAAGGTCTTAATTAGAACAGAAGGCTCCCTGTCTTAGTCCTAGGTAGAACTATAGAGTTCTCCTATGTGAAGATACCATTTCCCAGAGCCAGTGCAGCTAGTGCAAAGCAACCAGCAGAACACAGAGGAAAACCCTTTCACATTGATACAGAATGGTTTCATTCCACAATGTCAGCACACACACATTTTGCACCAAAAATGCAGATTCAGGTGCCTAACTGCCAAGCCTTTTTTCTAAAGCAGCAAAATTATTGCCTTTTCATCATAATAGAACTGTGTTAGATGCTTTAAGGCTGTAATGCCTTTTTCAAGCCACAAAAAGCTATATCAGATATCAGAATGCATAAAATCTTAAAGTAATACCTCCAACATTCATTCTTTTAGCCTTTGAGCCCTTAGAGATCAAATTTTCAAAATCCTCTCCATGACTAAAAGAGATCAGGAACTCTCTAAACAAAGCCTGAGAATCTAAGTATGCAACTCCAGAAAATGAAACTTTTTTTTACAGAAAAAAGGATCACTGGACATACAGCAACACAGAGCTGGCAAGACTGTCCCTAGGTAAAGACTAGGAATGAACAGGGTGACTCATGTTCAGAGCTGCACCAGAGGACAGCAGGTGAAATAGAAATTACAACACTATCCCAAGAACTATACCAATTTTATAGACTTACACTATTTCACAAAATAAAAGGCCTTCAGGCACTCGAGGGAGTTTTGTATCTGAGAACCTGGGACAGGATAACAAAACTCACAATACTACCATGTTATATTTCTCAGTGTGAACTTAACTATGGTACTTCTGACTGGGCTTTGCAGGTCAGACCCTGAATTTTCTACATCCTCTTCCTTAATGGGTATTGATCATAAGCACTGGCCAGAAGACTATAATAAACATGCATAATAAACAAATATAACTACTGCATAGGAGAAAATTACTTGGCATTGATGGTAATTAGTGGGCAATTTCCATGCTTATATTTGGTTTTAATCAAGACCATGAAACATTTTTTTTGTTCCTATTGTAATAGATGAAGCATGACAGACAAAGCAAGTCATGAGCTTCACCTCTGACTTGATATAAGAGATGAGATTTCTACAATTCACTGTGCAAAGCATGTTGTTATATTTTATACAACTCAGCAGCTTCAGAGAGTAAGGTAACAAATGTTCTAAAATTCACAGAAACTACAAAGCACAACAGAAGACTAAGTCTGTCTGCCCAATGACACCTAGTGGGACATCAGTACACACAAAGCCTCACCTATTTTTAGCAGTGATGTAATCAATTCTGCAGCACTTGTTGACTGGAGGAGCAAGAAAAGAGTGAGCAGCCCTCTGGCAACCTCACCTGAAGTCTCAGGTTGCTTTTGGACATCACCACCTCTATGGGTGGGGTAAAGTCAGGGGGAAGGTTTAAAATTGGCTATTGCTTTTTGCCTGTACTTGTGCAGGATGCCTGGGCAATGTGCAGGCTCTGCTCAGATTCTCCATCACACTGATAGGCAGTGCTTTGAGCACACATTTGATCTTTGGGGTTCGCCTTCGAATGCATAAAGGAAAATATTTTCTTTTTGATGGACTCCCTGCATTCCCTTCCCTACCAGTAACCTAGATGAACTCAAATCTGTGAGGACCACTGGAAGGACTACAAGCACTACACTGGCATTTTGTCTTTCCTTCCAGTTCTGCTCAGTCTGCTCTTCTCATCATAGGGAGTAACACAAAAAAAGAAAAAATGGGAAGCTCAGGCAAACATTTAAAAGAGCAGCACCACATTCATTACCCTTCTTTTCATGACCAAGCCAGACACCAGGACCCATCCATACACTCAACATGCTCTCCACTGGTACACTTTGCTTACCTTTATGGCCCACACTCTGGCCATACTTGTAATGAGGAGCACCATCCTCCATACACAGCCAAGACTTCTTTAGCTGAGTGCTCCTGGCTGGAGAAGAGCACCCTCTCAATGTTTTCCCTCAGAGCAACCACCAGAAAAGAGCAAGACTACTGAGAAGGGGAACACCAGGCCACATCTATACACCTCAGCATAGCCTGGAGAAATGCCCTGACAGCCAGGAACTCAGGGGTTCCTGAAGGACTGCCTGAAGTGGGCACAGTAGGGAAAGGTACAGGACAAGGAACTGCAGTGTGCTTGATCTACTGTGTTTAAAGCTCTCTGAAGGTGAAAACCATGAATTAGAAATGGGAAATAGCAGTGCCAAAGCTTCCCCTGCACAATGTTTGCTCACTTCCCACTCAGGAACAGCTTTTTAAACCCTTTCTCCCACTGGAAAAAGAACTCCACACAGAGGAATTAAAAGAAATCACTAGCATTTCTTGAACAGTGTTTAAGACCCATCTTAGACTAGGTGATCGTGAAGGTCTCTTCCAACCTTGATGATTCTGTGATTACTCTGCCAACATGTAAACTTGTTTTCTACTTGAAAGCTTTTTGTTTCCTGCGCGGAACACTAGTAAAGTTACAGGAGGACAAAAATCCCAAGGAGTTTACCTGAGCTGTGCATATAAGGGAAAAAAAGAAAAAACAAACCAACTGAAACAGGGAAGCAAATAACCTAGCAGGTATATCAAACAACTGATACTCTTAAGCAGCAGAAGACACATAGGAGGAAATTTCAAACAGGTGAAAGGAATGATGAGCATGGATTCACAGAGTTAGGAAGCATAGCTTAGAACCTCTCACGCAGATGGGAAAACTGAAAAATTGTATAAGATTTATGTACAAGCCATTCACATCTAAACACGATTCACAAATTAGACATGACTTACAAGATGAGAGAGCTCCCCTTTCACCAGTTTCCCTGTCTTTCACAGCCTGCCACCGATAGGCATCAAACCCAGCTCAGGACCCAAAGGCAAGCAAGCTGTCCTGGGCTACTGCATTCTCAGGAAGGATCCTGGATGCTGAATACAGTGAAACGGCTTAAACCAATGGAGAAGGGATGAGACAAGGGTCTGGCTCCACATTCATGAGGGTGTTTTCTGGAACATTAACTGCAAGTAAAAGAAATAAAAGTCACAACATTCAGTTTTACTTACAAAGGGATATAAGTATGCCTCAGTATGCCCGAGGAACAGAACTGCTGCATAGATAAATGCTATGTCTACATATTGCCATTTCTTTTCAAAACACAGGTTTTAATGGAACAAAGCAGAACAGCAAGATATGCATAATATGCATAAAATGCATAACAAATTCACATTTTCAGTGGTTGAAAAGCCATTCAAAACTACCTCAATTTCTCCTGAAAACATTTCTAGAATAACTAAAAAATATTTCATGCAATCAGAATACATCTACATTCTTGTAATGCAATCTGCTCTAGGTATAAGTGTCAGAAGGAGTTATAAGGTGAGCAATTATAACCGAGCTCCACATAGCCAGTAGCATAAGTACAAAAAATATTCAAGACTACAGGGGTTTAGAGTGAAGGGAGAAATATATTGTTTTTATTAAAATGCATTAGGATCTCATTTGTCTAATTCCCAGTTTAATGATGCAGCCTCTTGGCAGAAAAATAGCTTTGCCATTAGTTAACTTGATTGTGTTGAGGGTGGACTTTTTTTTGTAAACAGAAAAGCTTTAACATCAAATTGATTTTTTTCTCTATTCAAATGAAAAAACACAAACAGAAAGATCTTTTTTGAAGATGTATTTTTATTGGGGAGAGACATTTTTGTCCGTTCTGTTTTGGGGAAAGATTTTGTGGAATGGATCATCACTGATCTAAGTTGCTTCTAATTGTAGCAGCTTATTTTCACAAAATTATTCCTGAGTGAAATGTAATTTCAATGGAAAAATAACTGTTGAAATGCCTCATTTGTTCCTATTGATTTGAAAAACAGCCAGAAGATCATTGTCCTGAACCTTTTGCAGATTTGTTACTTTACAGAGCAGTAACTTATTGACGTAAACAGCCTCAATATTAACCAACTAAAAAGTTAACTCTAGGAAGATCTATTAAACACTATTTGACCAAAAAAAGAAAATAATTAAGTTGGCAAAGTCAAGATATTATACACTTAGATTTTCCTTTTTTAATTTCCCCATAAACTATTTAATACGTTATATCTATTTTGTCATGTTTAAGAGGAGCAAGTTCTAGAACCCAGTTTTCATCTAAAAATCAAGACCTGATTTGAAACTATCAGTAGAGGTTTATAGATTCACCTTTACTCTGGGTTGAAAGAAGCAGGGAAGGCATAATGATTACAAGAGAAAGAAAGGAAGAAAATTAGGGAGTGGGGAGAACGGTGTGAGGATCAGAGGAAATGCAGAGAACAGTACCAGCAGCTAAGGAACTTTTCCAAACCAGAGGCAGAAGATGGAGGTACGCAAGCAATCTGAGCAAAAACAGCATGCCAAGCCACAGACACACACACTGCCACCACCCCTACACCCTGTTCCAAGGGGGAGTCCCTTGCTGTTGCATTACAGCATTTCTCACATTTTGGAATATCAGTCAGGGCTCAATTTCTGCACCATTTAACTCATTACAAACTCAGTTTTGCAAACTGACTCACTGGAAAATATTTATATTTTTACATGTTTAGTTAGATACAAAGGGGCAGAGATGAGATTAAAATTCCCATGAAGCAAATATTTTTGAAAGATACAGCTGTTCAGAAGCACAACCCGTTGTGGAGCTTCTTGTCAAGCCATTACGAGAAGTAGGTCACTGCAGCTTCAACTATTCAAATGTCCCTCTTTCCTTCCAAGAATCAGCCACTGCTAGGTCTTGGCTAATAAAAGGCAAATCTCCAGCAAAGAAAAAAAAAAAAAAAAAAAAAAAAAAAAAAAAAAAAAAAAAAAAAAAACAGAGAGAAGCAATTTCCTACAACATCAATGGCAGCTCATGAAATGGTACTGACTTTGCAGTATCTGCTGGCAGAAATTGTTGTAAGAAGTTGAAGGAGTGTAACTGGGAAGACATCGGTCTTCAAAATACACTTCTGAGTTTCTCGTGCATCATTTAGTGTTGAGGGAGTTTTGTTAGCTTGAGTAAGCTATCCCTAAGATGCTTTTACTTTTTATTGTATAATACCTTCTATATTCCTAGGCATAGATTGATATCATGCTGAGGCTTTTTGTTCTCCACTACTTCACCCCCCAACCATCTCACAAATAAAACAATATTCCTGTCTTCTCTAGTGTGGAGAGAGAGGTTGCTCCCTGCTTTGTGGAGAACATCTGATGGTATTAACAAGTTTCTGCCCACAGTTTCCCTCCTGCCATTATCACACAGGACATCAACAATATGAGAAAAATGTGAAACGCAATAAGCTCGTGTGTGTGTCATCCACTGCCTTTCTAGCTAGGGCAGACTAACATCAGAAACAAAAACAAACCAGAGACTATAACCCAAAGCCTCTGAGGCTCTCTGCTTATGTTCTGAGGAGCTCAGGGTTTAGCAGTTACTTACTCTGTGTAGTGCAGTGATGAGTCCAGAGAGCTTCTTTGCTACAACCGTAGCTGATACAGGGTACTCAGCTTTCTGTGAGTTGATGCTCTGCGTCAGGACAGTAACACTTTTCTTTATCAGCTGAAAGTTCATCACTTCAAGTGACGGTTCTGCTTTAAGTATCTGCCCTCTCTGGAGGTGCTCTACAACACACTACAGGTGTGCAGGTTAAAGAGACCAAAGGCAATCTAGTTGGCCCTGAAAAAAACAAATATGAGAGGGGATAACAAGGAATGCTCTTCTACCCTCTCCATGTTATCATTGCTGGCAATGAGCTATCTCCCCTGTTTCCTCTAAAGTTGAGGCATCTTGGGTGCATAGTAAATAATTTGAAAAATCAGGCTAGTGACAAGCTAGACTGCTAAAATCTGATCTATAAACAGTTAAGTGAACTTTTTAATGGATACAGAAGTGCTTCCTGTTTAGACTGTAAGAACTTTTTTCAGCTCTTTTGATACATTAACACATCCTGAGCCCCAAGAAAATGAATCACAGAAAAGCAGAAGCAAAAGGTAGTTGTAGAAATTCAATCTGAAAGAGAATGGTCAAAAATCTCCTGGATCTACTAGGCTTCCAGCAGTTTTGGTTTTAGCTTATAGCACAGCAGCAACTTTGAAACAACACTAAGCTAATGGTGGTGCTGCATCCCACTTACTCTCAGGTCGGATGTCTTACCTAAAAACTGTGGCCAGGCCTGAGCTCCAGGAGAGGGAAGCTAAGAGAAGCCACCTGCTTCACTGTGGAACAAACACAGGACTTTGCCTTGGCCAGTAAGGATATTATGAAGTCTGAAATTACAGCCTTTAAATCCATTCCTTCAGATGAGAGTGCAGAGCACTGCTTGGGCCTCCCTGCCCTGGGACATCCTCAGTACCACACAAACCTTCTCTGTGCTGTACCACTTGTTTATTGCCCATACCTGCCTGCAAGCAGAGGAGCCAAACCCTGAGGATCCTGATTAGGAGGTTACTGAAGCAAAAGAGATTTTTTTTTTTTTTCTTTTCTTGTCACTTACTGGTATTTGACAATTATTCCAAAGAACTCCAGCTCCAGCAGTGGCTTTCCTGCCTTTCCCCAGAGCCTGGAGATCCATACCTTGAAAGCAGCTTATTCCAGGTCTAATTTTGGAAGGACAGGCCTTAACATGAAGACTATCCTCCTCCAGACACATAAGGATTTTTAGTCAAAACAGTGCTAGGCTCTTCAAAACTGCAATTTGCTTCATAAGTTTGTCTCTCTTCTACAGAGAATATAATTAATTCTTTTATTTATATACCCTAACTCTTTTAATATAAGAGGACAAATATCTCTTTGCATTTTCAGCTGGCTTTTTAATTGCTCAGGCAATGCTCATGAAAAACCCAACTTATTCCTTCCTGCCACTGCCACCAAGGAGTTTATTACACATGCAAAGGGCATCTGGATGGCCTTTGTCCATGGAAAAAGGAAATAATGGCACCAGATAACAAGAAAAAACAATCCTCTCATATTGCAGTACAACGTAGAGCATTATAAGAGCAAAACAAGATATTACTCTGCAGCACAAAATCATTTTCTCAGAACTCATCTGGGTGATATGAAATGGCCTTGTACAGTACTGTAATGATTGACAAACCTGATATAAAATATCAAGATAGATAATATGAGCTGCAGGGCTCTGATTTCTCTCACCATTCACAGGATGAACCAGTAGCAATAGGAAAGACGTATCGAGCTGTCATCAGAAGCCAGAGGACAGAGGCTTCCTATCTTTTAAAAGAGGGCAAGGGAGAAGGTCAAGAATTTTAGTTCTTTATGTACAGATATATAAATTCCCAGTAGATACCATATATTTGTATTTTTAAATGTTCATCTTTATTATCACTATGTGCCCTCTCTCTATTGTTAAATAGAGAGTGTGACAGCTGCAAAAGAAGTACTTTTCCCAACTCTACTCCAAGAAACTCTCTCATATAGCTGGTGCTATCAACAGTGCTACTCTGGGCAGTTTTTGATCTTACATGAACATCACACACCACAGCGTTAAGTGTACTAACCCGAATGATTCCCACTGACTCCTCAGTAAATTTACTAACATTACCATAAACTGAGAGCAGCTGCCCATCAGTCCCTCATGCTGCCTTGACTGACTTGGAAATGTGCTAGCTCAGAAACAAATTTACAAGACCTGATCATATCTCTGCATCTATCACAGCGTTTGCTAACTTACCTGTGTGACTCCTTAATCCCTCATCAGTAAAATAACCTTCAAAGCATTGCTGTCTGGAGCCATACTCCATCTAGCTGATGTGCTCGTACACGGAAGGTGCTGCAATACACCCCTAAAACTCCAGTTTGGATTGAAGGAAATTATTCAGGCTTGACACATTTTCAGTTTTCACATGCAAAACTTCTTTTCGTTCTTCCTTCTTCATCTTAGTTCTGCCTCCTTGCTGCTTTTCCATCATTATCCAACCACAGTGTTAAACATCGGGATATGCTGTGAGAAAGTTGCGCTACAACATATGTAGGTGTTGTTTCAGCATAGCAGGAGATGGACACTCTGCACTCCAAAAAGCTAGTGGTTGTCCTCCCAGTGCTCCAGGAGGAAGTTACACCCTAAGCTGGGCATGCATTTGTGTTTTAGTTATCTTCTGGTAGGTACTCCACATCAGCTGTCTTACCCAGCCCTGGGAGCAGATGAACATTGCCCAAGTACCACAATGTAGTTCACAAACCACAACTTTGTACCTCAGATTTCCTCCCAGTCACTTGCTCAAGACAGATGCTACAATATCAATGAATAATCCTTCAGCTGAGGACTGTGCAGGATTGTCTCAACAGAAGAGGACTCAGAACACTACCAGATCCCCAGTCAAGGAAATGCACAGGTTCCAGCTAACTCATGTTCACATTCTTCTTGTTTGGATTGCAACCAAACCTTCACAACACCACCACATCCAAACAGCTTGTTGCCACCTCAAAATCACGGAATCATCAGGGTTGGAAGAGACCTTCAAGACCATCTAGTCCAACTGTCAACCCGGCCCCACCATTATCAGCCCTAAACTATATCCCCAAGAGCCACATCCAGACACCTCTTGAACAATTCCAGCAATGGTGACTCCACCACCTCCCTGGGCAACTTATTCCAGTGCCTAAAATATCTAATCTGAACCTCCCCTGGTGCAACTTAAGGCCATTTCCTCTGGTCCGTTCACTTGAGATGTGGCAGAAAATTCCCCCACCTTGCTACACCCTCTATTCAGATGGTTGTAGAGAGCAATAAAGTCCCCCTGAGCCTCCTCTTCTCCAAGCTAAAGAACCCCACCCAGCTCTCTCAGCTGCTCCTCATCAGACTTGTGCTCCAGACCCTTCAACAGCCTCATTGCCCTTCTCTGGACATGCTCTAGCACCTCAGTGTCCTTTTTGAGGTGAGTGCCCCAGAACTGGATACAGCACTCGAGTGGTGGCCTCACCAGTGCCAAGTACAGGGACACAATCACTTAGCCCTGGCTGGCCTCTCTATTGCTGATCCAGGCCAGGATGCCACTTACTTTCTTGGCCACCTGGGCACATGATGGCTCATGTTCACATGGCTTTTGACCAACACCCCCATGTCCTTTTTCAGTGGGCCACTTTCCTCCAGCCACTTTTCCCATAGTGTGGAGCAATGCCTGGGGTTGTTGAACCCCAGTGCAGGACCCAGCATTTGGCCTTCTTGAAGTTCCCACCATTGTCCTCAGCCCATCAATCCAGCACATCCAGATCCCTCTGCAGAGCCTTCCTATCCCCCAGCAGATCAACACTCCCACCCAACCTCGTGTCATCTGTGAACTTCCTGAGGATGCTCCCCATCACCTCTTCCAGGTCACAGATTAAGAAGTTAAACAGGACCAGTCCCAGTACTGAGCCCTTAGGAACACCACTAGTGACCAGCTCCCAGCTGGATTTAGTTTCATTCACCACCGCTCTCTGCGCCTGGACATCCAGCCCGTTTTTTACCCAGTAACAAGCATTCCCATCCCAGCCGTGAGCAGCCAGTTCCTCCAGGAGAAGGCTGTGGGAGACGGTGTCAAATGCCTTACTGAAGGCTAGACAGACAACACCCACAGGCTTTCCCTCATCAGCAGGTCATTTTGTCATAGAAGGAGATCTGGTTGGTCAAGCAGGGCACATGACATTGAGAGGCCTGTTGTATCTCACAGGAATGTCTATCCCTTTCCTCCATTTTACAGTGGCATAACTCTTCAGAATGAATGAAATGGTAACAAATAACCTGTTTTGTAAGCTCTCCTCACAGCCTTCACAGATCATGTGTGGAAGAAACCCTTACCAGCCAAGCCACCCAGTTACAATCAAAAGAAGATAAAGCATTCTCTATAACCTAGGGAGACAGAGGAGATATTTCATCCAAGCTGGAAGGATACAAAGACTTTTTTTTCAAAGAAAAGCCTACCCAAAGGCTACTTTGCTAATCCTGAGTTTCATTGCTACACCTCAGCAAATACTTAATCAAGGATATCTTACAAAAATGAACTGAGAAAAAAATTCAGATTGCTGTTCATTATTTTCCTCTGTAGACACCTTTTCTACTGTCCCTAGCAGCTTTAAAAAGAACAGAGAAACAGGAACACTATAAATGTAAAAGACATTTTACAGCAGTGTGTTACAGCAGAAGTTAAAGGGTGAAGGACTGTTGTAACAATGCTGAGGAAGGTGTTGAAAGATAACTATTAGAGAAGGAAAATTTTCAGAGAGCTTCTGAGATAGGAAACCAAAATTTCAAAGGAAAGGGAATCATGTACAGAAAGAAAAAAAATATTTAGGAAAAAGAAGCATGCAGCTCACACCACAAAATTTACATCTCTCTGTAAAATACACCCATGTCACAGAATCACAGACTGGGTAGGTTGGAAGAGACCAGAGTGCACCACCTGGTTCACCCTCCCTGTTCAAGCAGGGTCTTCCTGGAGTACATGGCAGAGGATTGTGTCCAGATGGATGTGGAATATTTCCAGTGAGGAAGACTCCACAGCTTCTCTGGCCAGTCTGTTCCAATGCTCAGTCACTGATCAGTAAAGAAGTTTCTCCTCATATTCAGGTGGACCTTCCTGTGCATCTGTTTCTGCCCACTGCCTCTTGTCCCAATAGATTGGCACCACCAAGAGTCTGGACCTATTCTCCTGAAGCCCTTCCTTCAGATACTCGTAGACATTGACAAGGTCCCCTCTCAGCAATCTCTTCTCAAGGCTGGACAGGCTCAGCTGCCTCAGATTTTCCTCATAAGAGAGATGCTACAGTCCATTATCGTTGCCCTCTGCTGGACCTGCTCCAGGAGTTCCTTGTCTCTCCTGTCTTAGGGAGGCCAGAACTGGACACAGCCCTCCAGATGTGCCTCACTAGGGCTGAGTAGAGGGGGAGGATCACCTCCCTCCACCTGCTGGCAATGCTCTGCCTAGTATACCTATTCCAGTGTTTCTTTCAGCAATTCAAATGGGAACTGTTTGTGAGGCAACTCTGTGAGAGGCCAGACTGTTTTTACCAGATTGAATAAGATACAGATACCATTAGCTATTCTATTGTATATTCACAGCCTGGTAATCATTACAGAGGTATTCCTCACAGGAGGAAGCTCTTTCCAGACAGCAAAACAGCAGCAAAATTCAGCTTCTCTACCTGCAGGCAGGGAATGACAAGCGATCTCCAAACCTACCTTAAAAGGGATTATCGGCTGCTCCAACACACCTGGAAGCAGAATTAACCCAGTCAATCACAGAAACAGAAACAAGAAGCAGGATATATGCCTCTGTCCTGACTTCTTCCATGGCAAAACATGTAAGACAATAAGAACGGCAAACAGCCTCTGTAGCATCAGAGCAAACCTGTTCAAATTCTATGAACAAAGAGGTGAGAAAGTACTTAAGAGAGAGTACTTAAGATGCCCTCCAAGAACACAAGTACCTTGCTTATTTTATTAACTCTAGAAGCCCCTCATGGTGTATTCAAATCCATGTAAATCAGAATGTATCAGTGACATTTTTTGCACAACTCCAGTCCAAAATGGAATAGACCAAAAAGCTACTGAAGCACATAGATTTCAGTTTACTTTTTAACTATAAGCCAAGTGAAAAAATATTAGTAAAAGGTGTTGCAGTTGCTTAACATGTTTTCCTTCCTCTTAACGCTATTAGATCTTCTTTGCAGTATGACAATGGCAGCAGACCATGCTGAATATATTGAGCATCAAAATTTATTTCCTTAAGACTTACCCAGAGGAACAGTAAGTTTGACATTTACCAAAACAAGAACTCATTTTCTAGACTGTTAGCCACTGTATGCTTTCATTACTGTAACCGGAGGTCTCCTGTGCCCTATCCCAAGTAAATGGAAATTGAAAAGGCAACAGTCACCTAAGAAGAGTTTGGCTTAACCACCTGGAAGAGGAACACTAACACTCAGAACCAGAAATACAATGGGGGCAAAGTTGACATGGCTCCCGCGTGGTCCCAGCTGGGCTGGCTGGACAGAAGCAGAACTGCAGTCAAGGCAGGCTGGGGCCAGGCATGAGAGAAGGCAGGCACCCACCCAGTCAGGGACAGCAGAAACTATGGCCTTGGGAGAGCACAGGGGTTACAGTCCCAAGAAGTCCTAAAGCAGCAAGCAGGGTCAGAACCCACTCAGTGGTGGAAAACTGTCCCAGGAATCATGCCAAGGATTAAGGCTTTGGCTTGAGTACATAGGATCTGGGGAGAGGATTAAGAATTAAGGTACAGAGCATGACTTCAATTTAAACTGTCATTCCAGCCATGTCCCACAGGAGACTGACCCAGAAGCACTGTCTAACTGGGCAAACCAGAATCAACTCGTGTTTTCATTCAGCCATTGTCTTTTAAACCATTTCCCTGCCTTATTCACTGGAAACTTCTTTAATAAAGGAAATAGGACTCCATAGACAGCGACCTCCTTTTCAAACATTGCTTGAAACTCCTTGAAACTACCCTGGTTCACTGGTTCAGCCTGTACCTAGCAAGCAAAGCAAGGTTCCTAGGAAAATAAGTGCCTTTCCAAGAAAACACAGCATGCCTGAGCATAACTCCCCAGTGCTTTATTTTGTACCATTAGTCTTCTGTCAGGATTGGATTTCTGATGTAGTTTCCTGATTAAAAATAAATAGTGTAACAACCTCTGCTGTGTAGCATCATCATTATCCCTATCACACAAGATCAGCAGAACACGAACCTTGAACTGACAGCGACAATCTCTTTCAGCTGGACAAACAGAGGAATGATTTAGTTCAGCGAGTAGTGGTCATTGTCTACCTGGATACCAGCAACAAACGGAGTACTGTGGAAGTCTACTTGAGATTGTCCTCTTCAATACCTTTATCAATGATCTGAAGAAGGTGACAGAGCGGACTATAGTCAAATTTTCAGATGACACAAATTGGAATCGCCACCGAATACCCTTGAGAGCAGGGCTGCCATTCAGAGGGGCCTCATCAGGCCGGAGGAATGGGCTCACAGGGATGTCATGCAATTCAAATACAACTGCAAAGTCCCATGTCTGGATGGGATTAACTTCTGCAGTGATACAGGCTGGTGACTGGCTGGTTGGGGAGCAGCCCTGATGGAAAGAATTGGGGGATCTTGATGGACAGAAGGTTGCACAGAAGCCAGCAGTGGGTCCTGGCAGGAAAAACAGCTCAACAATGTCCTGGGCTGTATGAACAGGAACGTGGCCAGGAGATTGAGGGCAGTCATCTCCCCCACTACTAACCACTTTCTGCACAAACTCGATATACAGTGTCATTTTCTGCTCCCCACATTAGAAGGAAAACATCAATAAACAGGAAGAAGTCTGGTGAAGGGCCAACAAGACAGTCAGTGGCTAGAACACCTGTTGAGGGAATGAAGAACCTAATAGGCTTAAAGAATTTGAAGATTTGAAAAAATTTTAGAAAAGAGAAAGCACCATCATAAGCTATTGGCAATTTTCACTCTAAGGATTAAAATTAGGGTAGCAACTGAAACAGGAGCATACCCAAAGCATGTCCTAGTTTCACATTAGGATTCAAGGCACAAGTCACACCCAGAGTTTGGGCCTGACAGACCAGAAACATTTTTATTAAGTGAAATTAATTTAATAGCAGCTCCCAGGGAGAGTTTCCTATCTGAGCACTGTACCTGTGCAGTACTCTGCAAGCACTGATAAAAAAGCTGACAGCATTGAGAGCACCCAAGTGCCACTGAAGCAAAACATGCATTGCTGCTGCAGAAGTGATCTGCACCAGGGAAAACTAGGTGAGTGCTTAAGTTTTCAATCTTTCTACCTATGATCTTGATGTAAGCTCAGTATCAAAGCAGATTTCGCTAGGATGACTCAGTCCTTCCTAGTTTATACCACAGAGCCTACATTTATGCACTAACTGCCCTGGAGAGTACCAGGCCAACAACAGATGTTTGGTTGCCCCGTTGACACCATAAATTAAAAATTCCTGCCACATAACACGTGAAATAAAGCTCTTCTCTTCCTTGCAAACTGACATCTCCACAGCACACTCTGCAGGGGCTGCTGCCCTCACACCTGAGGCCACAGCACTGCCACCTCCCCATCTCCCTGCCCTGCTTTCATTTATGGAAACAAACACAATTATCCAGAAAGGGGCTTATTCAGTGATTTCCCACTAACTCACACACTTCAGTTTGTGTATTTAGTCAGTGTTCCCAGCAGAGCAAGTCTGTGTGGAGTTCACGTGTAGCAGAACAAGCTGCCCAGCAGTGTCCATGAGCAGCTGTACAAACAAGCAGCCCAAGCACTGCCAAGGCTGTGCTCTCACTTTGCCAAGTTACAGCACACATGGAGAGCACTTCCAGAGTCTGATCTGCAGCCTGGGAAGCACCAGGACACAGAGAGGAGGCCGACTGGGAGAACTTGTCCTGGCCCCCAGTCTCGCGGTTCTGGCCACAGTAATTGCAGTGCTGTGTTGACAATACGCAATCCAGTGCTCGGTGTTTTAGGGTGAGGGAGGGAAGCCCCAAGGCATCACTCCACCACATGGCATTGACTCAGCTGTGCAGGCCCTAACATCCAGAAACAGGATTTGACTCTGAAGTGAGGTAACAGTCTACTTAACTCCTGACCTGTCACTGGCTCCAAAATGGATGTAAGCCTGTACAGAATACACGCCTGCTGAGTGTGCATGATCCTTTGAGTCATCCAGTACAGATCCTACACTGAATTTTTGCCCTAAAAGTCATTTTCCATTAGCATTTAAAATAACAGGATCATTACTTTTATCTATTAGAATCTGGAGAGGGGAAAACACATCAGAATATCTGCTCTATAAAGTAACTTGTGATTGTACTGAGTGGTCCAGTTCACTAATTCCACTTTCATAAAGTTAAAAAAAAACCCAAAAAACAGTTTAAAAACCACACTAAATCTATGCCTGTCCCTCAAAACAGCTGCTGAGCAGAAAGATATTACCATCTGATAAAAGTAATAAAATTGCCTGAATAGAGCTTGATTCAACCTCAGCTTGAATCAAGAAACAAGGGGTTACAGCACAAAGAAAACAGTCACAAGAGCAGATTCTTCTTCACCCACTTTGAAGAGTGTCTGTAATGGATATCATTCAGCCTCTCTGTCCAGATGGGAAATATGGCAGACTGCCGGCAGAAATACAGGGCCTCTCCTGATTCAATCTTCAGTCCAGAAAATGGGGTTGAAAACATGCTGAAGCAAAGCTACTTTTATTTTTTGTTTCATTTATGCAAAACAAGCAAGTTTGATAAACACACTTCAGAGACCTAGAGTCTATACACAAGCAGTTCATGATGTAAACAGAGCATCTGATGCCTACTCCAGTGAGGATAGCGAATGCCTATAACCACCATCATTTTATGGGTTCAAAAGAGTGAAGATTTCCCCTTTTAGCAGGTGATTGCAGCAAACATTTCAGCTATGGCTGAATGGTATTTTTTGGTTATAAGGACAGGAGCAGATCCTGCTTTAGCACAAAGTACTTTTCACACAACACCCTGAGGTCCAAAAGCAGAAGTTACAAATGCAGTAGCAGCATTTGAAATCTGGCTGGCCAGCACCTTCCTCGGTTTACCAACAGTGATTAGTTTACCTTCTTCACAAAATAAGTCACTTAAACAACTTTTCCACCTTACATTTTCTATTTCTCTAATCCCAAGGGTGTGCTTCCTAATTGCACAAGCATACTCTTTTTAAGACCAGGAAAGAGTTAATTAACTAATAACAGAAAAATTAATAAAACATTTCAAAAGAGACATTATGGCAAAGAGCCATGACAGTACTGAAACCACAGGTGTATCAGACAGTCCAATCTGTGCAGAGCTATTCTCTGATGTCTCCTCCACTTCCATCCTACCTCTTCCTTCCTGAAAGGCATGGTGGAAAGTCCAAATGGCATTGAAATAAAACCTGGGAGTAAACTGAGGAAGGAAAAGTCTGCAACACTTGGAGCATTTCCTAGTTTTCCACAATACTCCTACCTATGTCTCCTTCAGATGAAGAAACCAGTAGCTTAACCAGGGTAAGTCTGCTTCTTCTGGGACATTTGTGGAGCCTAAGAGATATCAAGAGTAAGAAATACTGTCTGCTGAATAAAGCAGGAAATAGATTTACTTCCACATACCTGGGCCAAGGCCTGTTTCTCAAATATCAATTGAATTTATCCCAAGCACTGGTATACACAGCTCCAGTTGGATATGCCATTTATCTCTTCCAAGGATGCACCCAGGAAGTGTTTTCAGCCTTTTATAGGTTTATTAAATTCTACTGGATTTAGAACTGAACTTAAAACTTCACTTTCTTTTCAGTCTGATCCCCAATATGGGTCATGGACCTGTACACTGTGCTTGTCTGCAGAAACCTGACCTCTGTGCAAAAAAAAGCACTAAAGCACACATAACAGTCACCCCTAACAGAAGTGCTTGCATTATCAGAGCCACTATTCTTTTAGCAATTCTGTTCCACTTCACCTACAAGACCCCCATTTTGTATCTGGCCAGAGCTCCTTCATACAAAGTGTCTTCTTATTTTCAGTGCTTCATTTAAAACTTGATCTTTTGAGTGCCCACTACATGTAATTTACATTTTCAATCCATTCCCCATTCCCTCTCACTTGACATTCTGCCCTTCAAAAAGTAGGGTATAACCATCATGCACATACACTCAACTTCTGCTTACCTGTTACTTGAAATTTGTGAGGTCACAAGTTATGGGTTCCACGTGTTCCTTAATACCTGTATGTTTCTTTCAAACAAACCAGGATGGGGATGTTTTTATAAATTCAGTCAGTCCTCACCTTCCCAAAAATATTTTGCCAGCCCAGCTCAAGTTTTCAGCTCTCCTACAATTCATAAATCATTCCCATGTCAGATCTGTAAATGGATAAGCCTTGGTGTAGGCATCATCTTCCACCTGCAACTCTCCATGTTTCTTTACCAATAAGGAACACATATTTATCTCTTTTAATGAAGGATGGAGACAAACACATTCACAGTCCATAGCAAGCGCAGCAATGACTCCTACAGATGACTGTTGGAACTCTGTCCACTAACTTAGCTAGAGGGAGATCGCCCTTTGGTACCTAGGAATTTCCACATGAGGAAAAGTTACACAAATATCTTACCTGGTTCTTCACAAAAACAAACCACTCCAGAAATTTTAACAAACTTAAGAATCACATTTTGCATATAACATTATTGAGTAGCAACTCCATTCTTGTAATAGGTTTCCCGAGCCTCAAAAAATTTGGTCAACAAGACTTTGTTAATTACTATGAAATACATTTCTTTACAGAAAAACAACAAACTGTCTTCCAGAAACACTGAGAAATCAAATAGGACAAGTATGATATTATATAAGCAACTTTTCTATTTCCAACACCATTCACTTTCTTTTTCTGTGGTCTTAGTCAAACCATATGGGACTTGTGTTAAAAAAAGGGTCTCCCTCCCTCTCTAGCAGATATTAGCCTGACAGTTTTTAATGGCTGGTAAATTAAAATGGCATATTCACATTAGTAAGTCTTTTAAAAAGTACTGAAGATAGCAATTAACTGCTGAAACAACTTTCTAAGCATGGTAATGGCTATCTCCATCACTGGAAACTTTCAGATAAAGCTGCTCCTTACTAAGTAGTAATTACATTAATGGAATTTTTGTGGTTGTCTTTATTAGTAAATTAAAATAGATTATCTGAATTTATTTATCCCCAGGCTGGAATATAAATCTCCAGAGTTTACCACACTCCTTTAAAGGTCAGTAAATCTATAATTATATTAATTTATCCTGTATATTGAAAGCTTTTGCCAAACCAACTTAAAAAAGCAGGTCCAGTTTTCATCTTTGTAGAATGAAGTCCCTGGAAGCACGTACAAAACTAGCAATTGGACAGGGGGAGGAAAACAGTTCAGACAAAGCATCCATTCTGAAATGTTTAAAATAATTTTATTAAACAATCGTGTTTTACATGTCATCAGACCTAACCCCTGAAGTGCAAAAATGTTTCTGAGGTATTAAGACTGGAGGAAAACAGGCACAGTATTGGTTGTTAGGGATACCGCCCTACAGCACAGTGGAATTTGCAAACAACAGGCCTTTATACAGCATTTACAGGATCAGAGAAAACTGAGAACAAGATTGTATTTGTCTTTAGCCTTGAGAGCCAAAAAGCCCTGATCACTAGCCAGTTCTGTCACATCAGTGAAGACACAGACACAGTTAACACAGGATGATGATAAATATCAATGAGGTGTTTCTAGGCCAATATGTACAGTACTTGAAAAATGAAATTTAACTGCTGTATGCGTGACCAAAATCCCAACTGTCTATCCAGTCCAGCTTAATATGTTGTGCTTATGGTGGCCTCTCTAGTACCAGCATTTTTGTCTACTCTACACAGCTAAGCCACTGCCTCGTGCTCCTGTTTGAGGGCACCTGCCACTCACACTCACTTCAGGTAAGTCTGATGTTTATCAGATTAACTACAGTCAACAGTACAGTATGCTTGTAGCCTGGTATCCTTCTAGCTGCCCTCTTCCCCTCATCCATGCAGTGAACAAGTCTAACTCATGCAGAAAATCTGCTAAAGAAACAAGAACTGATTTTGATGACTCTTCATGTGGAAATGAAAGCTTTATCTCAGAACTGAAAAACTCATGGGGCAAAACTTGCCCTTACCAATTAGTATATTGGTGAGAGTTTTACTCAGTTGAAAAATTGTGCTCCAAAAATAATTTTCTGTGAGGAAAGTTTGGGCAATACTCAATATATGATATCTCCACAAGTCAATGGAAAATAAATTTAAGAAAATGTTTCCAAATTATTAATAAGTAAAAGTCACTTGTTCTAAGTTTCTCTTGGGTTATTTTTAGCCAATACAGCTGAAAACAAATTCCTCCTGAGACACATTTGTTTTCGTGAAAAATGTAATGACAAAAAAGAAGTTATCCTTATCTTACCAGGTGTTTATGAACTTATGAATTTTTCTGAATGTGTCAGGCTTTGTGTAAAAATGGCATGCTTGGAAAGGTTCTCATCTGCAGCATCTTCAGCTTTTAGACCTCACTGAGAAGATGAAGACATGAGCTCTATTGTCAGCACATTCATGGGCAAATGTCATGCAGTCTGATCGCAAACACAATTGAGATTCTCAACGTTTTCTAGGCTTGTTACCAACATCACTGCTGCTTACCTACACAACAACATCTAGCAAATCTACAAGTACAGAATAGCTGGAATAGAAGCTGGATACCACTGGAGTGTTGCCTTAATATTACTTTTTAATGGAATCATATTTCACAGACGAGAAAGGCAACCCCAAACAAAAAGTGCAAACATATCACTTTCAGTTGAAAACTGGGTTCCGGATGCCACTCAGGGCTGAACTGTTGGGCCAGTTTCTGTGCAGAAGGGTTAGAGAACATACAAAAAAGAAAATGCTTGAAATTCCTAGGATGACAATGCCTGAAATCAGCGCACTGGTGACTGTGTTCATCTGGAAAGGAGGTCCGTTTGGGTGAGCTGTAAGGAGAAGAAAAATGCTCAGGTAAGATCTGGTTATAATCTCTCAGGAGTGCCAAACACTTCTGCCTACCCCTTCCAACACCCAATACACAGTATAATTGCAGTGAAGGAACTAAAACTGTACCTCAGACTGAGCACCCATCTACTTGGATAAAGCTTATCCAAGTACATTTTGATAAGCTATTGATTCTTTCAATACCAGTCATGCTGGGGGATAAAGATATATACCTTCTAAGGCATTATGCCTCATCTGCTAGTGACCAACCTTGACCTGTGCTATTCAAGGCAAGACTATCATTATCCAAGGGCTAACAAGGTAGACATATAAGGATTTGTGACCTAATCAAGTTAATGAAAGAATTTCTCCCCCAGTATCATTATCTACATCTCAATTCAAAGTTTATATAAATGGGCAGACATATCTGGCACCAGATATCAGACATTCTTGAAGCTTGTTGTACACCTTCAGAGAGGGCTTCTTCATATGCTTATCAATTGTCAGATAAAAAGGTGACATATTTAATGCTTATTGCAGTTCAACAAGCTGTTCATGGACCTGTTCTGAGATAATAGGCCACGTACATCCACAGGCAGTACTGTCTTTTCCAGCAGGAGGGGAAAAAACCATTTGAGTACCAACAAGCATTTGCCATTACCAGTGGTGGAGAGTGAGGTGAAATGACAGTACAGTCTCTATGTGAGAAACCAGACTTCTCCTCCCAGAAGCAGCCACCTGCCCTCAACACCATTAATCCTACCCTCCTCATCCAAGCTGAAAGGAAATCATCACTGTTGATCAGGTAACCCTCCCCTTCTCAACACTGTGCTGCTTTCTGACCACTACAGCAGTAATCTCACCTCACTCTACCTCTGTGCTCCCCACTGGGACAGCAACAGGCAAAGGAAGGGCTGTTGCTCTGGGATGGAGAGACTGCTACTTTTGTTGGATGGGAAGGAAAGGTAGCAGCCATTAACACAGCAAACTGTACACAGCAAATAAAGAATTTGCTTTTTATTATTTTAATTATATCCTTGGGTAGTAACACACCAGGGAGCAATTAATTACAGGAAGAACTTTGTTTCCATGATAGGCAAGAACAGTAGCTGCTTTTATATGTTCTAAGTTGAGAAAAGAAAGGAACAAATAGTGTTAGAGTTCAGAGGACAGGATAGATTCCTTGTCCCACTCAGTCCTCTTATGAAGAAATTCAAGGTGGAATGACCCAATGATAACCTTGATCGCCCTTTGTGGATACAAAAATGCTGTTAGCAAGGAATTTTCCTGCTGCTTTCTAAGCCCATGGGATACTTTTCTCTCACAAAGAGATTAGCAAAAGTTCTATAAACTATGAACACCTGCAACCTTGTAGAACTTTGTTTATGGTACAGTAGAAAAATATTTTGACAATGGACGTTTAGGATTTCTAGTCAATCAACTGAGGGGGTGGCTGATCCTTTGCCCAATTAGACTATGAAGAAAAAAGTCTATAAAAGAGTTTATAAAATAATTAAATAAATCAATCTTGCTGCACAATTCCTGCCTGCTGGATCTTCTCTCCTCTCCTCCCTACGGCTGCAGGATAATGTAATATTTACTGAGCTAATAATCCTTTCTTATCCATCAGCCACTCCTTGTTACCAGGAGAGAACAGTAAGAGATAGGCTGAAACAAGTGTTCCAAGTGCCCAAAGGAGCAGCAGCCTAAAACTTAAGGAGCTGATCTCCACCACAGCCTATTTCCTTCACTGCCCTAGCAGGGCACAAGTTCTATCCAAGTTTCTCCACAGCCTCTTTGTGTGGTTAAATGCCAGGAGAACAAGAGCTGAAGCTCTGACCTTCTGGCTTTGAAATGTGAACTGAGCTGGACTGCTCCATAATAACCATTTTCCTGCACTGCTCCTGTGTGGCATGAGCAAATTTTACTGCTTAAGTCTGGTTTTGTATCTGGTGGCTATAACGTACCCTTCACCCTCGTATGCTGTAGCATCAGATCTTCATTTCTATTTCATCATAGGAATTAAAAGATGCAATGTAGATGGTGCTGGGTACACAAATTAAAGTGAGAATTCGAATTGCTCACCAATTGCTTTTTTTTCAGCATGTTGGTATCGACTCATTTAAGCAAAAAAAAAAGAAGGCAAAAAAATAAAAAAAACCCCAGTGCATAGATATTAATCAAAATGGTTCATCTCCTCAGTTCTGCTTCCCTCATAAACCCTCTTTTATGTTTCTTGGAATTCTGATTAACTTACCAAGCTGTGAATTGTTGGTTGGCGTCTCATCTATATAAAAAAAATGGCATGTGTTATATTTTTAAAATACCTCTGCCTACCTCCTCCCCTCTTGCAACACAAAAGCCAATAGTCATAGTTTTATTTTAAAAATACATCAGCTCGACTTGCCACATTAACTAGCAGCTTTTAGCATCTCTGTTAGAATATGGACAATAACATTAATTGCATGTTATTACTTCATTTTTAATATTAAATGGATATTAAAACATTAACTAATATTTTTAATGTCTCGTGGAAAAACAAACCAACACCATTATTAAATCAGGAACCAGTTCTGTGTCTCTCTCAGTAAAAATACAACCATAAGCACCATGTTATATGCAAGTCCCTTCACTGTTAATCATATTATAAAACAGCTCTATAGGAAAAAACTTGAGTTTTACAAGAAAAAACATGTCAGCGACTATAAATTATTACCAAAAAGCTCTTTTCGCCATGCTCATTTTCCTCTTGCCAGTTCCATAGTGGCTTTATATTCAGGGTAACACTTGTATTTTGTCTTCAGTTTTTGCTTACTTACCAGTGTCCATTTCAGAATTACATTTCTTGTCACTATTTTGGAGTTTTTTGTGCAATTTGTAAGCACAGCTCACATATACATTTGTTTTGAGCCGCTGTCTCCTAAGCTTAAGTGAGACATCCATCAAAAGCTACATAACTTCAACTTCCCAAGTAGGTAGCTGCTTTGTTTCCATACAGAGACTAAAACATTTTCTTCTGTGTACAGCTCCCGTAATGACTCATTTTAGATTAACAAAAAACGTATAACATTTCTCTGGAAAGAGCCAAACGTTGGAAATATGAGTCCAGAACTACACAGGAGAAGGACCATCACTCTTTTGCAGCAGCACTATTCAGTTCCTACCAAGGCAGCTGCATCAGCAGCTCCATTGCCAGGACAGCTGGTGACAGGATTTGTGGGGAGGCCTGGCTACTTTGAGGAGCCTCTGCAGGCATTGATGCGCACAGGCCAGCCCCAGGACAGCTGCAGCTCCACCCTAAATGAGGGAAGTGAGTGGCTGCACATCTGTGCATCTGCAGTCCTGCTACTGGCATATGGACTGTAGCGAGCCAGCTGCAACAGGTTTGATGGGCTCAGGACAAATGTATGTCTGCTAAAGCAAGACCTGAGCTGGCTTTGAAAATAGTGTAAGCACTTCCATGCATCACCACTACAAACCAGGGCTACACCCTGGCATTCCTCATTGAAAATTTAACTACATTTAAAAAAAAATTATCCAAAATTATCCAAATTTATCCTAATTTATTCATCTTCTAGATAGTTTTAGTCAAGTTCTCTCACGATCTTCCCCCTTTTATTTTGTTAATTATAGTATTCATAAGCCTCCTGGGTTTTATGAGCTTATTTTCACAATGGAAAGTGACAGCAGGACTAATTCCCTCTTTCTGCTCCCGAAGAAAAAGAGAAATGCAAATCATATTGCAGGACTTGCCCAATGTCACTCATGAAATTCGTGGCAGAGTTTAGAATTGAATTCCATTTTTGTTCAAGTACTTCTCATTAAACCATCCTTCTGTTATCATGAGTGGAATGCTCCAAAAGCATACTATGAAGATAGAGAAATCAAAAAACCTTTACCCACCCACTTTTAGAATACACCTAAAAAAATAGTTTCCTTTTTCAGTCTTATTCATGATTTCATTTAAACAACCTCAACTGTTGCCATGAAATTACAAAATTGTTTATCCTTTCTTTGGGACCATTAAACATCCATGGGCAGATTTCTTTGCTTGAAGCTATGCAGTATTTAAAGGTAATTGATAAGTATCCTTTTTGTTTTGAATTGTAAAAACAGCATTCACAGCATTTGAATCATGAGCTATATTACCTACCAGGGGTTGCTCATATAACAAGCTGTATCTAGTTTCCATTCCTTGCCTAAGGCAGCACTACTGCAGCATGTGTGTTTGGCTGAGCCAATCCGTCACTCATTTCCCATATGTACTCATGTGTGCAACTTTGAAGTTAGTTCTACTTTTTCTTGACTAATCTGATAGCAGCAGCTCAAGTAGACCATGTATAATGCAAAAAAATTACGCATTTTCATTGCAGAAATGCTGCTCTTAATGGAACCTATTTGTTCTAAAAGGTGGTTCCCCATTCTGGAGGGTCAGTTGCTCTCTTTGTGGATGGAGACAACTACTTGTCATTTAAAGAAGAATTTTATTCTCAAGTGTTTAAATTCGTTTTCCTAGACCAGCTTCAGTCCTACTCTCAGTATCCTAAATCTAAGAGGGCTGAAATCAGTTGCTTAACTGCAACTACTTATAAATACCTGCAATTTCTAAAATTTAAACTGCAGTCACATAAATTATTTTCAGAGACTGCAGGTTGCATTTAGAGCTGCCTCTTTCTTTTTCCTAAAAGCTTCAGCAATAAAAATGAAAATCATAGAATTTTACCCTCAATTTAAAGCAGTGGATTTTAGCCCACTGTTTAAAATTTACAATGGTTTTGTCCCATTCCTTTCTTATAGCTGAAGGCTAAGAATAGTGTGCATTAATTTTAGACAACATGTAGATAAAAACCCAGAGGGAAGCTGGAAGAAATGGTGAATAGAAAGTGACAGTGGATATTCATTATCCATCCAAATTAAATTGCAACACTGAACACAGTACCTTAAATTCTATTATCTTCAGTGAAATCTGACAAAAAAAAAAGTCAATCCATTGAATTTAGGCTTTTATAATGGCCTTATATGTATAACAGTATCCCACCATGATTTTATTGGAGGAGGAAGCATGTGAGAGCCAAGCATAAATACTAGCTCAAAATTCCTACCAAACAAAGTAGTAAAAAATATAGTAAAAAAATACTCAACACTTGTAAAAAAATACACAGCAAACTAACAGAGAATTCACCCTTTAAGTCACTGCAAATTTACATTAAACTACAAAACATTTCCCCAGGTTTCTGAAATTCCTGCATTCCATAGAGAAAGATTGTCTATTCCTACCACTCCTTGTAATGATGGGGCCAGCAGAGATTACAGCATTGCCAGATGTGCTCTGAGGGCTCCAAGTTGTCCTTCCGCCAGTGTCTCTTCTTTCTCTGTTACTGCAGATCTGAGTGGTCAATCAAAACAACCACAGATTCAGAATGGAACATAATTGTGGCCTTTTGTGCTTCCTTCTTTAATATAAACTCTTTGATAAATAATACTACGACTTTGATTTTATTTCTTAGTATGCATTAAATTACTTTGCAATAAAAACATCTACAATATTGCCTAGAAGTGTATTTTATAAATGCCTGGCCTCCCATTGTATTTTGCCTCACTTTGTTTACCAAACTACATTGCTCTTGCATACAAGATCCATCTTATAGTATATTAAATTTTCAGTAGTTAATTTCCCAAAGCTATGTTTACAGACAGTTTTCCCCAACAAATCTGTTTTGCTTGACAATCCCTATTCTAGCAAGCTTCTCGAGCGAGGGTTTGCACATCTTCCATGGAGTTCTAAATAGCAATGACTCACACTAAATCCCCAGCACTCTCATCTGGAATCCGCCTTTGACATCTGTAACCTATCATCTACCTTAATCTAGGGTACTCAAGCACGCTTCAAATAAGAGCATTTATTTAGTTTCAGCTTCTTGTGAAAGAACTTCAAAAACCTCAGAACACAAATTGAATACAAAACGAAATGTGTTACGTAAATGGGTAACATCATATGAAATAATGTACAAAATTTCAGAAGTATACTGGACTGACAGCACTTTAAAATTCTAAATGGGGAGTCATTCGATAGGAAACAATGCTGTGTTCTGAAGACATCACAGAAGTTTGTGTTTACATGTTTATTTAAATGTTTCAATTTTCAAAATATATTTGTTGTCCCTGATACTCCTAAAACTAGTTCATTTTGGAGACATAACCTCATGAACTTCAACAAAAGAAGTTTCCAAATGGTAAGGGAGATGATAATAAACTATAAGGGGCATAGTATCTTTTTCATTATGAGAAACTTTCACAGATTTTTCTTGTCAGTATAACAGCATTTCCTATAGCTTTAAGTTTTCCATAAATTCTATTTTAAGATATTTGTCCTCATCCACTGTGATGCTGGATACCTTACTACTAAGAATATCAACCTGAAAGCCATCTCAGAATTCTTACTTTTAAAAACTAAAGACCACAAAGCAAAGCAGTCATTTCTCATATGTTCAGTAACCTGTGTTTTGCAGGTCTAGTATTATTTTATTTCCAGATAAATGTTCACTCCAGACAGTGTTCATTTCCATATTCTTCATTAGTTGTTCCACATTACTTCGGACACAAAAAACATTCTTACTTCAGTCCCTACTAGTCGCTTTCATTCTGTGCCATCCAAACTTCCATAAAACTTGTACGCAGAACCCCAGTGTGCCTATTTTATATCCAGATAACTAAGAACTTACTGGCACAAGAAAGGGACAGTCATCTGCTCTGCACAGCTTTGTCACACAGTGAAGGAAGACTGTCGACATCTTCTGGTTCTTGTGCTTCACAAAGCGAAACACCTCAAAGGAAAACCGGCCCATTTGACTCTTGCCGTTTTCAATTATGGTTGTCTGCGGATCCTTGTCACAGCTAGTTTTTGCAGAGAAGAGTAAAACTGGGATGAGCAGCTCTGTTAGTATTTTGAAGCTGTTAGCTGAGAATAAGATGACTTAAGCAGCAAGTTCAATGCTTTAGTTCCTTGGAAAAGAACACAGTGCAAATATCTGCAGACACAATCTGCCTGTTAGGCTGCAGCTCCCTGTGCTGAAGCGCATTCCTAAGAAAACACTATGCTTTGTTTTGCAGCACTGCAGCTGTAACCAAGGTACCATTTAATTCCAGTGCCCAAAGAAACTTGAGACCTGAAGCAAAAAGCAATCAGGTATGCTAACCAGTATAGACAGGTAACTCCAAATGAAGACAGTATCGCTCCAGTAGGTGTCACAGATAAAATTTAATCTGAGATACTGCCAAGATGTTTTTCAACGCTCCAATTCAAATAAATGTTATAACAGGAAGTAGAAGCAGGAGCATCTATTTATATTTAATCATTTGCTTAACTACTTTCCTGGATTGGAGTCTCTGATGTTTTATATCACTGTCATTCACCACATTTACCTTGGTAAAATAAAGGCCAGTTTAGCCATTCACTTTGAGAGTTTATTTTATCTCTATCAGAACTATTTTGGTCATATACTTTTCTACCTTCATAATTCTTATGACTTTGCACTTGCTTCTATGTTTACGTTCACACACAAATAAGTTCTGACATGTTAGCTATAAACCTAGCCCTTGGCCTGCCTGCTAATAATGCTTAAACTTTCCAGGCAGCTTAAGACACCACTATTGAAGAGACTTATAATTATTCTTTTTAAAGAAGGACCAACAAACTACTGGATTTGCACAGGGCCTACCTGAAGAAAAGATCATATCGAAGATCATCACTAGGATTGCCAGACGGTGTGGTGTAACAGTAGTCCATCAAAACATTCCACCTGCACAGGGAGTAAAGTGATAGATCAGGGAAGCAGCAATGCAACACTGGGGGTGTGAGTGAGGTGAGATGAAAGGACAGTACAGGAAAGCATACAAACAGTAATGCAGGCTGTTATAGAGAAACTGTATTAAACACATCACATACAAGTCATCCTGTTTCTCCAATTACTTAGAAAATTAAAGAGCACAACACAGCAGCAGAATTGTATAAACCGAATCATTTGGTTTCATGCAAGTCAACCACCATACCAACACACAGTGTACACCTCCTCTCAGAAATCATGGCCACATAGGACTAGAAATCAAAACCAACCCACTAAATTAAAAGCCCTGGATTTTCTCATACAGAGGCCTTTTCTAAAATAAAAAAACAATATAGGATTTAAAGTATCATTCAGGAAAACTTTCATATGAGAACTGAAGCAAAATATGCATTCACTGTCAAGGACCTGACACCCTCCATCTGAGAGCAGTGGTTATTGAACACCCACCATTACTTTGAAACACAAAAGCTATGAGGAAAGACAGATGCTTCTAAATCAGATAAGTAACAAGAGCTGAAAAGCTGACAAGACAAGAAATAACACCCTTTATGCTACCTGCCATCAAGGTTGGTTGCTCTTACAGCTGCATATATTTTGGTTTTCAAAGGCAAGCCTGTACTTGGAATAATGAGTTGCTGGCTGTAGGTTGAATCCTGTAAAACAAACATTGCTTCAATTGTAACAGAATTTCCACTGTAACAACCCATCTGCATCCACAGACTGAGCTCTCATCAATTTTTCTGACCCTTCTGTGTAGAAAGATCATTTACTATGTTCTCTGTAAGGGAACAAGCAAAAAAGCAGTGCTGGAGCACTTGCCTACAAGTTTGTCTGTAAAGACTGGCTTTGCCCCATGCAATAATTTGGGAGAGTCTATGATTTAACAAGGTAGTTGGATCAGTGAGTAAAGGAAATGTATCATGCATTGACGCTGACAATGACATTCATAGACACAAGTCTAGCAGAACTTACAGGCAAAAATAGGAGCTACTCTGGTTTTCTAAAGAAGGAGCTTTACTGGGTTGTCACCTAAGTTTATTTGAATTAGGGGAGACAGCAATGCCATGAGGTGTTATATATTTTAAGATATAGTATGGGAGAACAGAGACATTCTGTTATGCAAAAATGTAGTTTCTATGGAAGCTGGCTTCTTGACAACTATCACTAACAAACATTTCCATTTAAATTCTAGTATTTCAAAAGAGCTGTTTCAAGAAAGTTGTATTCAATGTAAAATTTGGGAATTCCACATATACTACTATTTCAATATAGCTGTTTTACTGGGGGTTTTTTGTTCGAAGTCTGAGCCATTAATATCACTTTAGCAACAAAGACATGAAACAGATCTGTGTGAGAGATATTAATTCAGAATATCAAAATGCACTCTCTGGCAAAATCACTTATGTCAAACACGTTGCTAATGCAGATAGCACAGCAACTCTGTTGAGACCTCTTGTGAAAGGTCAAAACACTTAATACATATGAAAAAAATCTGGTAAATAGGATTTCGACCGGGTTCATTGTGGCAATCGAGACCATGGCAAGCAGCAGCTGACAGCAACAAGAAGTTTTACACCAGAGATCAAGTGATTTTTTAAAATTAACAGCATGCCCAATATCCAATCGGTGCAGTATCAGAGGCCTTCCGGTAGGTTTGCCTTCTTTCAAATTAATTATACATTTCTATAACACATAGCTCTGCCACATTTTGTAAATGATCAAGAAGTGCAAAATCTTCACTATTACATTCCATAGTTGCTCTTTTATTCTTTAATAGTAGTTTTTATTCATTTAGACAGACGTTTGCAAAAAGGCATGAAAGCACAGGGACACTTAGGCTTTGTGAAAGCCTATTAAAGCCCATTTTGCTACTAAACTCTGAGTCTACCGGAACAGCTCTTCTTATCTTTCCAAACAATGACATGTACCAGCATCACAAAGTAAATGTAAACACTTTGTGAGGGAGCACAGAGGTGAGCTGAGAAGATGACGAGTCAATGTTAAGAAATAACAGTACAGCTAAATTTGGAAAAGACAGCTGCTTGCAGTCAAGAGACACATCTGTACACAACCCCTCACCACTAGGAAGGCTGGACATGAGCCTTGAGGCCTCTCCCAAAACCAGGACTGCTAACAGGGATGAAGGGAGCCCACAAGACAGCAGGTGCCCGAAGAAGCACTCCCCACAGGAAACAATGCAGGCAATGCACAATCCCCCCATGCATTTATCCAGCCCTAGGAAGTGAAGCAGGAGGGCATATCCACCACTGCAATCTGCCAGCCTTGGCAGTATTATTCATGACAGTGCTACTCACTAGGGAGAATAATATGACTGCTATCAGAACAAAAACCAGCACTGTTCATGGTCAGTTTGCAACCTTACAGGAGCAGGGAGGATGACAGCATATTTTGGCATGGGATACTTAAGGAAAAGAGGTGTTCACTATGAGCATCAACAGCGTTTATTCCTGACTCTTTTGCTGAATTGGGCCCTGAAGGGCAGTCAACATTTGGCAGTCAATGCTTGGCTTGACTGAGAAATTTGCCCACCCTCATTCTACCCCATCTTTTTGATCCAGGTTTATTTAAAAATGAGAGAACTATAATCATCATTTTAACAGATTATAGGTTGTTATTTGGAGCTGTGCTCTTTCAAACAAACATGATTTTTTAGAGCATGCCATTGAAAAATGCCCTGTTGCAATATTTATAGCTCATTATGTTCAAAGCATAAAGCATTGACTTTTAAATCAGTTGCATGAATTATAACTCAGCAGCATGATGGCATGAATAATAATGCAAAAAAAATCAGATTCATAATTTACAAAAATGATGCTTGATAGATTGAAAAATTGATATTTAAATCAGGTATTTAAAATGTATGAGTAAAAATTTTAATCAACACAAAAATACAATTTTAGGGATTAATGTTAAGTAGAAGTCCTTGCATTTTTCATGTTTTAGTGTCACCAACCCATTTTACATGGTAAAAGCTTTTACAATAACGCATATTCGAGTTAAATTATCTAAAACATAAGGAAGAAGCATTGGATGAAAACTGTAATAATTATTAACCCTTAAAATCTTTAAAGTCCACACTGTAAGGCAACATATGCATCAGGCTATAGATTTGAAACAGATACATCCTTCACTACAATCACAGATGATTGAAACACTCTGATGAGGCTTGAACATAAAAATACCCCAGTCAAAGGGCTACAGTTTATTGCTAAGGGAATAGGCCTGGAATAATTTTACAGAATACTACAGAGTACTCTCTGTTTAGGCACAAAGCACCTATACACACTCAGAAACATAATAAATGCAAACAAAAGTATGCACTCTGGAGTATGATTGCTATTGTTACAATTGATTAGTCACATGGCACTACAAACTGAAAGCCAGAGCAGTAAATTGAGGAACTGTATAAATACGGGCCAAAAAGAATGTATCTGTCCTCAAAGACCAGCCATATAAATACAAGACAGCAGGTACATGCAAATAGAAAGGGAAAAGGGATTCAGAGATGAAAGACGCCTTGAAGAAGGGCTTGGTTCATGGGAGGAGCAGGAAGGAAATAGCAAATTATGCAGAGGAATCTATACTTTGGTCTGCTAAACCAGTTTGTACCCACATAGTGCAGAGATTAATTTAGTCCAGGTCATACTGTGTTTTATACTCACATTGTAAAGCAACAAATTCAAAGTGCTAATAAATGTACCATTGTTCTCTCTTACAGAAATAGCAGCTGATGACCTACAACAAAACCAGAAACCAAAAACCATCATGAAGAAAGATACCTTATTTTTGGTTTTGCATACTGCGCTGGGTTTCATTATTAAAAAACTCAATGAGTCATATCGCAAGGAGTTAATTTATGCATTTGGGTTATAAACTTCAGAAACAGGAATTTATAGTGGAAATACTGACAGTCTTAACTATGCAGAAAATAATGGAAACACGAATCAGAAAAATAATTAGCAGAGAGGCAAAGTGACAAAAAGGAACCCACCTTACATGATGTACAAGGTTTACTCACAGAAATATTTTCTCTTGCATTCTATATTTACAAGCTTATGAACTATTTCTTGAAGAATTATCTCCTTTTTTTTGCTGCTATAATTTTTCAGAAGAACGTCTGAATTTTAAAAGAAGTTTTACATTATCTAAGGGTCTCTTCATAATAGCAGCTCTTCATAAACTATGTTATCTCATATAATGATGCTACAGAATTTTCTTTTTCATTGCAACCCCTCTTCTTTTGGTGTTTTTTTCCTTTCCCCTTACTCTTACACAGCTAAAAATTGCTACATGGTCAATGCTGTTATGGTATGCACATATACATGCTTACACAAACATGGGGAGGAAACACACAGAAGTGAAAAATCACACTTACGAAGCAAGCTGGGTATTGTTAACCAAGTACTCCAGTGGGTAGCTACAGCTAAATTTGTACAGAAGCCCAGGCAAATAGCTGATAATCGTTGGTGGGTCTGGTGTGTCAATGTAGCCTGAAACATTACCTATCTGTACCACTGAGGTATTTCCATAAGCATTGATACCTCGAGCTGAGGATACCTATTGAGGAAGACAGAAAATTAATATTAGCTGGAAGTTAACTGTGGAACAAAAGATCTTAAGGACACTGATGGTTTAGCCCATAATTTATCCTGAAATATCGTCACTAAAACCTTCAAAAATTAATTTCGTTTAATAACAGCTTCCTTGTGTTCTATTTGCACCTCCCTGGAATCATGCATATACAATTCACAAGCTGTATCCCTGTTCTTAGAACAGACTTGAGCAACATTTGAAAAAAATTATGGATCTTGGAAGCATATCTTTTGGTAGATAATTTTTTTTCTCTACATTCCCAATGAACTCATATGACTTATTGGGAAAAACTATTCTATTACAGTTAAAAAGTACTATCTTACAATGAGCTTCCATATGCAAGAAAAAGGTAAATACACAATCAATTTCATTCACAGAAGCAATATTCTCTCACTGTTGAGCTTTGGTTTGGACCCATCAAAAACAAGGTACTTTATAAGCAGACACAAGCCAAATAGCTGAACTTTGAGTCTGTGTTGTGTTTATATTATTCATTTCTAAATCTTAATTTTAAACTATAAACTGCCAGAAATTACAGAGCTGAAAAGTAATACAATCTTAACCACAATGCAACCTAAATTCCATCCATGGGCACGTGCTATTCTGTATTGCTCAGCTCACAGAGTGTGCAGAGCCTGCAAGAACACGCAGCTCTCAAGAAAACTGAGGGACACTTTCCTCCTGGTAGGAGCCCAGCTCCACTCCATCTGTAGCTACTGATCTGAGTAAGGGGGTGGTCTGAAAGTAGCTGAGAAGCATCACAAATTCCTTTGTCAGTAGGCATATACACAATGAGGTAAATTAACATGGCAGTGGACTTCTACGGTAGCATTTCTGCTGTATAACTGTATAACTGTATTAGCAAAACAGATGTTCTCAGTAGCATTAGAACACATGGTTTCTTAAAAAAAAATTTCATTATTGAAGAATCATCCTGAGGTGCACATGAGTTGCAACATTTTGCAGTAAGTAGCACAGGACACACAGCAGGAACTTGTCCACAGAAAACACACCTAAAAGACAGAAACAGGCGAGCATTTTGCCAATAGCATACTTCGTAATTTGCTGAATGGCGCAAAAATGTTGAAAATAGAATTTTCCAGGATCTGAGTTTTGCCTAAGTGCTATAGGCTAAGGTAGTACAGTCAACTACAACTCTTAACTTCCTCGCCACCCTACTCCCATAAAGTAAAAAGTTGAGTCTGTTGTATTACAGAAAGACCTGGGTTTTACACAAGTTCTGCCTGAACTGTTGTCTTCCCTTTACTTTTGTTGAAAATTAGCTTGAAGGTCTTCGCTGTGAAACACTGCCAAGAAATGCAGGGGAACATACTACTCCACTGTGGGAGCAGTGCTCCCTGCTCCTGTTTTGTCTTCATTTTGGGGCACAGCATGAATAAACAGAAAGAATGGGGGGAATATTTTTGGTTATATTTTTCACAGCTGCTACTTTGTCTGTATTCAGTGCAGCCTGTTGGGGGACTTCATGAGGAGCTACAATTATTTGGACTTGTCAGACTGGGGGCTCTTGCTTTGTTTTTTAGACATCAAGCTCTTATGATCATAACCAAGAGCAAGTCCAGGGAGTTTACAAGGTGACCAGCTACACAAGAACAGGAAGAAGTGGCTTCCTGGAATGGTCTTCTACTGCAAGTCATGGAGTTGCTACAGTTGGAAAAGAGAGCCTTGAATTGGCTGAACTGGCTTTTTGTTGAAATTTTAAAAGAAAACTCAGTCTAAGGCAAAGAGGTCACAAAGCATATCAAACATTTCAGCCCAGTTTCAGCAAAATTATTAACAACAAAACAGGGGGCTTGTTATAAAAGCTGACAGGGATCAAGTACAAGAATTCCAGAGAGAATAAAAGCCTTAAAAATAATACATTTTTCCACTTGTTTTCTTAAGTTATTCATAGGTTCTTTGATACAAGTCATCACTGCTTACTCAATGTGATACACACAAACTGTGAAAATCTCCACTTCTGAAAGATCCAAGGCATGGTCAGCAAGAGTTTTAGAAATGCCTTGAGAAAAAAATTAAAATTATACTTTCTAATCAGAGGACAAATGTGTGTCCCACCATATTTTCTCAGTAGTAATCAAGATTATAAGTTACCAACTTTCTCTGGTTTTCTTTGATATATGCAATATGTTTCTAGCTGGGTAAGACAAAGTAAATATTATCTATAAAAGATACAATGCTGTGAAGAACATTCACTTGATCCTAAATAGCTATGCTACTTTGATTTGGTCTTACCACTAAAGTGTTTCCACAAGATTCCAAAGTACTTAGATTGATGATGAAAATGACCACTGCTGGAAAGGTGTTGTTATTGATGAAGCCCCTGCAGTGGGCATCCCCATGTTTCCCATTCAGTGCCAGATCTGTCTCAGAATAACCAGAGAAAAGAACGGTGCAAAAATTTATCTTCATAGTAATTGTCTGTACTCCACAGAAAACATTGATGTCTCGCTCAGCTGCAAGAAGAATACAGGGGAAGACACTGTAAAAAGATTTGAAGTAATCATCATATAACCATTGTAGCAGTTAGTCTAGCATTGTGACTTCCAATCAAATAAATTTTTACACTTCAGTCGCAGCAAAATATTAGAATATAAGGGTAGGAATTGCAAATCTGAAGAACAGATTTGACTCTACCACCTCACTAAAGAAAAAAACCAAGAATTAATATAGTAACATAGTGTAACCAAGCAAGAAACACATTAATCTAAAATCCCCCAGCAAACCTTCTAGAGGCACATTAATGAAATGAAACACTGCAACAGAGTAGAAAACAGCAACTGGTTAAATACTTGGAGTCTGATTAAGCAGCCTCCTCTGGAACAGAAATTTCTGGCAATTTTGAGGAATTGAGGATGCCAAGCTCTGCCTCCCAGCCCACTCTGGCATGGAACCTGGCATGAAAACATTTTTCTGATTTATCTGGCGTCCACTTTGCATGAGATCACAGTCTCAGGCTGCGCAGACTTTGAAGTACAATCAACAGCATATCAGAGCAATTTATTATGATGTCTCTAAAGCTGGTTTTTCCTGGGTTTTGAGGGTTTTTGTTAAGAACCATCAGCTTGAGCTTTAATTAAAAAATCAGTTGGCTCTTGAAAGACAATGATCAATACTACAAAGCATCTTGCAATCTTTCATTCTGTGCGTTATGACAACACAAAAGACCTAGAAAGCAGCAGCTGTTAAAACTGATCAATTTTTGAACAGCAAAAGCCATCTTTGGACAATTTGACCTTCTATTCAAAAGTTCTGAAGATTTTTATGTACTGAATGGGAAAGCATCAGGTTCAGATACAGGCACAAGCAACAGACTGTTTTGCTTTACAGCTCTGATATTGCTCTTCTTCAAGGTCTTCTTTGCCTGTAGATGACTGGGGTGTTGTTCTGGTGTTTCCCCCTAGTGCTTTACAAAAATACATACTGCATTGTGTTAAACACAGACATTACTCCTTTACATAACAACTAATTTATTACATTTGCTTAAAGATTAAGTGCTATTTAAAATTGTAGAACAACTTCAGTCAATACTATACCATTAAGCCTGCTGAAATGAATTGTTTCACTGCGTTGTCACAGCAGAGAGGAAATGAAATCTCCATTCTAATGAACTAGTTCTTCCCCCATGGTACAGGAGCACAAGCAGTTTAATTTAGACAGCTTTAATGGTGGCTTTCAAGCCAAAACAATCAAGTGCAGGAAATAACAGGCCAAACTCAGTCCTGCGCTAATGCCGTGATAAATGTTACTCACTGGGTGTAAATTTGGGCAGAAAGGTACTGGAGGAAAGACAGGAGTTGAAGTGATTTGGCATGAAATTCTCCTGGTTTGTACACAATCATAATCCCACTAATGTAATGCACAAAGATGAGGAAGCAGCATGCCTTGGTTTTCACTACAGGAGGACTATTATGATCCATTTAACGAGTGTACTAAGGTAGAGGGACCAGTACAGAAAGGCAAATGGTAAAGTGAATTCACGCTTCCTTGGACTGATGCACAAAACAAATTGTAACAAATTGCAGGATGTAACACAAAGCAGTTCAGTTAATTTTATAACTCACTTCAAGCCTTTTCAACAAGCAGGATATTAACTTCACCAATTAAGTTACCATTACTGCTTGCAAAATTATCATTTGACACTATGGGAAATGAGACCATACCATACAAAGGCAACTTTTGTGTGATACAGGAGGATAAACAATCTTTCCAAACTGAACCTTTTCTGCCCACTACTTCATGAGGAAGTATTGCTGCCAAATTAATCCATTCTGGAAATAAAACATTTTTTGTTCAGAGATTAATCTTAAGCCAGTCCCAAACAGATCTAATGCCCCCTTAGATGTTAAATATCTAGCTCATTTCTTGACAAATCAAGAAGTTAAATATTATTCCTATATAAGTTAAAGGAAACAAATTAACAAAAAAAGTATTTGCATTCCTTCATTAAAAGCTTCTGGTTTTCTCAGTAAGAGAAGCGATGATTTGGAAGTTACTGTACCCAACTGATGAAGCCTTAAATGTAATGACCTCTCTGTCACAGAGTTTCCATACAGGCAAACCACTTGGTTTCTTTCTGACTCAAATCACACAAGCTATCTCTGCAGCCAGCAGTGCTCATTAATGTGTCTCAAGCAAGAGAGTAAAGCTCAAGAGGTACACAGATCCTACAGTAACAGAGACCATCTTGAACTATGGGCAGACTCATGGTGACAAATGCTGGGAGCTCCACTGACCACTTCTAGGCTGCACGCATTGCCAACTCACCCCAGGACAGGCAGCAAAAAACCTTCAGATAACAAGAGTTTTCCACAGAACACCATTGATAAAAGTCATTCCACCAGAACAGGCATGAAAAGATCTGTGTCGATCAAAACCATTTTCTCTGCATGAACCTCCTCTTTGATCAAATCACTCCCTTGATATTGAATTAAAATGCATAGTGTAAGTGAAAAAGATGCCACATTTCCTCAGTCCCTACTAAGTTCTCAACACGTACTTAAAACAAGAACCCCCTGAATCAGAACTGCACTTCCCAACCGGAGACAGACTGCTATGGCTCTATGCCCCAAAAGCCTTCTAAAAGCTATGCTTTACTGCAATGCAGAACTAAAGTTCTTTCCCTAGGTAAGCTCTCTGAAGGACAGCAAGATCTAACTTAATTATATATTCTCTAGAACACATCTAGCTTTTAGTATAAAAAAATCACTGCATTTTCAGTCTACCAAAAACTGGGCTATTTTTCCTTCCTTCCTGATGACTGCTGCATATCTGCACTCTAAAATAAACCTGCAAACTGCAGAAACAAAAGTTCTGTCTGATTGTCATCCTATTTATGCAGAGCCATTCCTATTCAAGAAGTCACCTAAGCAATGAATGATAAAAGCACAAACAAATGAAAAATGGATGAGCTCCATGGTTCCTCTAGGAAGGCTTCATTTCTCCTCTTTGTTGAAGACAACTTCTGTTTCTTAACAACATTTAAAGAAAAAGAGGAGACAACTTCAAGACCCAATGGCTTCTTCAGTATCTGCACACCCTGCCTGGAACTCCAGCTAACAGCAAGAAAGACTCCTTGTGTGGAACAAATGAGGAACAGGAAGAAATCCATAACCAAGACTGCGAGTAGTATCTCAGTCTGGGAGATACAGGTTTTAAAATGTTCTCCTTTTTGACGTCTCTCTCACCTCTCCCCTCACAGTTGAACCCCAAGGGCCCTGATGCAGCACCCCCAAAACCACAGCCTCAGCCAAGTGCTGGGGAAGCCAGCACATGAAGAGTGAGCCCCTTCTCCCTGCAGAGGCTCTCTCACCCATCCTCAACAGCCTCTCAGCTGCACGAGCCCCAAACCCTTAGCAGACCCTTCCGCATACTGAAAATAGCACCTGTCAAATTTGGGGACAAAAGGGGTTTCTGGATTTTACCTCCATTTCAGATGCACAACTAACAATTGTTTTTCTTTCCTAGGTCTCAAAACCAACAGTAAGACTGTTGATTAAATTCCAGCCTTTGAATTTTTGCTGTCTTAGACGTAAAACAAGAAAAAGCAAGACTCTGCTCTCAGCTCCTATGGCCAGTGAGGGGTGATTAGAATTTACTTCAAAAAAGTCTGTTTACTTGTAACCTAAACAGATTTTCTCCCAAGTAATGAGATTTGGCAGACATGGAATCTGATATGACTCATTTTTATGAGGCAGAACTGCAAGAGGCCCCTAAATACCCGCAAAAAGAGATGAATTGAATTCACAGGTATCACATTGCAAATAAACATTGGCACAGAGCAGGTGCAAAAAATGACCGCAGAATAATTTTAAAACACAGAAAGAGGAATATAAACTTCCCTCTATCTATTGCAAATCTCTCAAGAGGGCTGACAGGGGCCAAAAAAGCCACAATTACATAAAAACTCGAAAGGTAGATCTGAAGCAGGTGGGCAAAATTCACTCACACTTCGGAGGCAAGCCTGTAAAATTTGGTGCTAAGAAGAGGAATATATAAGTAGTTTGTGAAATACTCAGCTAAACTGTGATTTTTCTCAGGAATGGAGACAAAATATTTGATCATCTTTGCTTGTCTTATTTCTCTGTTCTTCACGTTCATATTGATTAAGTAAAAAAGAGTCAAACCCACTGTTGGTCTTTATGTCAACAAAGCACCTAGCAGTGTGACAGTAACACAAGAATCAATAAACAGACTTTCTGACGACTTAAATTTAATAAAAGAACTGATCCTTCCTGGGAAAAAAAAAAAATCAAAACTTTTATCATTCAGAAAGCAACAACAGGAAAGGTATTACAGTGTAATTCTACACTGAGTGTTCACCACTAAACTATTCAATTCAATTGCTGTCTCAGAAAAACAAGATATGAGAGAGACAGTATTCACAGCCTTCTTTTTATTATTATTATTCTGCCCAAGATACAGCTGAAGCAGGAAGGATAAGCAATGTAATAGAAACTAAAAGGATCCTTTGCCTGAGTAAACCCTGATACCTGCCACTAAGACTGACATTTCATTTCTATTTGTCATTGCATTAACAGTTCTGAACATCCAATGTCCCCAAAATTATTTCATTCCCATTTTCTTATAGGAGGGATAATACATCATAAATAGACACATCCTATTGCTTCACCTGTCCCTAACCAAGGACTTAATGTGAAGTGAGGCACTAAATTTTTCCATCAAGTCAATTTTGCTTAAAATAGACACACATTTCTTTATTTTAGTAAAAGGATATAATTATATTCTCTTACCCAGAGAAAGAAAATTATAAAACCCAAACATGAAAGAAAACCCAGTTAGAAGTGTGAGGGTGTTAAATCCAGAGGGAACATTTACCACAATATGAGCTCTGGTGAATGTCTTGGACAGTTTAGAGCTCTGGCAAAAGCAGGTCAAGCCCCACTGATGTGAGGGGGATTGTGTGCATTGCTACCAGGCTGAATTTGACTCATTGTGCAATTAAGAAGAAAGTAAAGTGCAACATTAGACAAGTTCATTGTCACAAAGATAGTTAACACTCACTTAATGTAGACTCCTACCCCCAGGCTTTAGACAGATTTAAAGCTCTGTATTTAAAAATAAGCACGGCCTTGCACCAAGACAATAAAGAAGCCATTAGAAAAAAAAGTCTATTAAATACTTACCAGGAAACCTGCTATGGAGGTTAGCATCACAGTTGTATCCATTGAACTGAGCAGTCACTGGAAGCACTTTAATCGTCAGCAGGAGCAGCAACCATACCTGTTCCATTGCAAAGCCTAGCAAAACATTAAGTGGTTATTACACACATCTGTTCAGTGCACTAAAGATGCTTACTGCAAACATTCTATCACTCGGGAGGAGATGGTCTCCAGCAAAGGAACTGGGGATAAAGCTCACAAGCTTGTGGGAAACAGGTCACAGACAGCAGGGCCCATTTCTCTGTTCCTGAATAATGTGTATTTTCTCTTAACTTCTACAACTTTTAATCATAAATTTCATTTCAAAATAAAAGTTACTCAAGGAAATAGAAAATGTAAAAAAAAAAAAAAATCAAAACTAAAATATATTAATAGATTAGAATTGCTTGAATATTTAAATTCCAACAGTTTTTTGACATTCCAGTATAAAAATTCCTTGAGAAAGGCATCTTGGCTAAAATAAAACTATTGTTCCAAGTTGTGGAAAACCACAGAGATAAATGGCTAGCTCAGCAATTCTCAGGGTCAAGATCCCAGAATAAAAGTCAGTTCATATCTATTTGCCAAACATTTGTTCTTTGCAGCACACATGCAATTAAATTGTGCTTACACAAAGAGCTGGTACAGACACTTGCATGTGTTTGAATTGTATCTGACAACTAGAACACGCGAATTTCTAGTGTTCCCAGTAATTATTCCTTTTGCTAGGAAAGCTGCAAGGTGTAATACTTGTGGTATTTATTACAACCAAAAAAAAAAAAAACTTCTTATACATGTCTGTCAAAAGCATCCCAAAAAATTGAGATTTTTGTCCGTGAATCCAAGTGCACTGATTTGTTTAATATATATATATAAATAAGATTTTGTCATTCTAGAGAATATAGCTGCTGATGTAGACCCAAATGTGGCAATGCTCTCCATTTACCTAGACAGGAACTCAGCAATTCTAAGATTTAGGAAATTGCTTTCTCTAAGACTACAGATCACCTTTCTCCAAGTGGATAAGGAAACTTCAGTGCAAACTTCAGTGATGTAGCACACCTAAAAGCAGCCATACCTGGCATGGCAAGGGGCTGTCATGCATTGGTGAGAAGAGATGGCCACAGCACATGGAGAGAACATTTGAGACAAATCCTCACTCTTAACTGTATCTTTCATGGCTACCCAGCAGTCTGAGCTACTTCTCCTCAATAATGCAAAGACTTCCACTAATTTTCAAACCATGCTCATCTAATGCTCTGCACTGAAAGAAAGACCCTTAGACGACACTCCCAAGTGCTTTGTCAATAAACAGATCAACTCCAACACAACACGGACCCAAATTCTTCTAAAAAGTCAAATGCATGTCCAAGTGTACATGGAATAAAATGCAGAATTGGAAACACCAGCTTCCAGCTAAGCATGAATGTTTGGGAAGTCAGATATCACTTTTGCTGTTATCACATCCAAAAGCAGCTCTGCCACCTAGTTCACAACTTCCTGAACATGTGAGTTACAGCAAAAATGCAACCTTCTTTTTGTTTCAGGTGGATACTAAATTCTAAACAAAAGCACTCTTTGTCCCTTTACTCTTTTTCCATTAGGTTCCTTGGGAGGTTGACAGCACTTGCAGCTAATGTTGATGAAGAATTGTGAAAACAAAAGAAAGAAAATAAAATTTCCAACTGGGTTGCTATGAAACCTCTGTATTCTCATGATCTCTTCACCCTGTCCATTACTCTCAGATGGAGAAGTAAGGCAGTGTTTTGTTTGTTTGTTTACTACGAAAATTCACACTTTATTTTGAAATAAACACTTTTACCTTCAGAAAATTGATATTTCGCCAGTGTCCTGGAGCCTTAACTCTGCTTGTGCAGCAGTTACATCAATAAAGTGGCTCCTACTGTTCTCTTGTATATGGGCAAGTTTCTGATGTCCATTACAATGGGATATATCAAGGGCAATTTACCAAGATCTAAACCCAAGTTTAATTTTCTAACATCTGCAGTGGTTTTTTGCTACCAAAAAAAAAACTGTTTGAAAAGAATTTAATGAAAGATGCCACTGACAAAGCTGTAACTATTATTTTAGATGAAAAGCAGAACTTCACAAATTCTAAAATTTTAATTATTAAACATAATTTATGCTGCTGCATTTTGGAGGAAGGATAGATGATTGCTAAGGAACAAAGGTGAATTAAGACATTAAGTATTTATAGCTTTATTTCTCTAGCTGTATTCAGAACAATTCAGATTTTAACATTACCAATAACATCCTACTTGGTTTTTGGCTATTAAATTATCTGCATATGGATCAACATGCAGATCCACATCACCAGTTGAGCTGACTCCTGCTGCTTTTGGTTAAATAAGTTAGGAACATGCATTATTTTTCATTTCTCAAGAGAACTGCAGGGCTAGAAAGCACCCTGAAAGGCCAGCATCGCTGATCTGCCCACCCCAGACACAATTAAGGCAGCCATTCCTACTTTTCCAGCCTGGCCTAAAAGGCCCCTGGCAAGTTATTTCTCAACAGAAATTTCTAAACATCAGTCCCCCAAGTGCATAAGGCATCCTAACTAAAAGGTTTGTACCATACTGATATGGCTGATCATTTAATGCAATTATAGAAGCATAAAATTCTTCCCAAAATAGTAACAGGAATATAATATTATTGCTGGCATATGAATATGAAATTAAAAATCCATGTACAAAAATGTAAAATAGAATGCAAGTGTCAGGAATGGGATGATTTATAATCCAGGCATGAAAATCATGAGGAAGATATTTGCCTTTTTTTCTTTATTTAGTAAGCAATTCCAGTATGCCTTTTTTGAGGAATGTAACCCTTGCTGGTTTCAAAAAAAAAAGTGATTCTTTGATCTAGCAGCAATTATATTTGGTTGTTAGGAAGACTTCCAGGATTAAAAATATGCCAACACATACTGCAAGGGAAATCTGACCCTTTCTATTCATTAAACTCTTAAACGACAAACCCATATCATGTTTCACTGATGAACCGAGACTCAGGTCCTTCTGTTCTGTGCTGCATATCACTGAAGAGCAGAGAGGTCAGAACTGCAACATGCAGTCCTCACTTTAATTGTTATCACTTTACAAAGCCCTCATCCCTGCTTTGATAAACTTCACCACGTCAGAAAACCTGCAGAGAATTCCCAAGTAAAGATGTTTGTGATTTAAACACGACAAGCTTTTGCAGTCAATTTAGGAATTTAATTCCACTGAGAAGCTGTAGTTTGATTTAAATTCCCTCTTCTTTCCTCTGTCATACCTGGTATCCATTTCTCTTCTTTCTCATCCTCTCTAAAAAGATCTTCAAAAATTTTCCATTGTCAACAGCATTCACTGATTCAGCCCTACATTTTTATTGAAATGCATTTGAGAGCCAGTTGTGACTTCTGAGCACATTATTATTTCAAATATTCTTCCTGTATTTTACAAGAACTTCCTATAATCCACTCCTTATTCTCTATTTTTAATTCATAGGGTGTGGCAGTTCAGCAGAATAATATGGTGATCTTTATGCCTTCTGACTGGATAAGTCTTTCAAAAAGAACAGTTAATAGCAATAATGAAACCTGAAACAAAATTATAGATGTGATGAGCACATAATAAGCTGGTGGCACATTTATAAGTGTTTTCATATGTATCTAGTAACTGCCTAAAGGTTGTCTAGCAGTGTACATCAGGTGTCTACAAGTAATGGAATAGGAACACTACTTCTGCTCATTAAAATACTTTCAAATTATCATTACATAGTTCAACAAGTCCATCTCAGTCATCTCATGACAAAATAGTTCCTCGTCCTTCTGGCTTGCATTCATCTTGCTGCCACACTTTCTTCTGCATGTGCACCCAAGCTGTGAATAGTTATGAAGTGCATTAACTGTGCCACTGTCAGGTCCTCCAGAACCACTTTGCTTCTAAACACACACGGGATCATTTGCAGTCACTTAAAAGCAACCCGGTGAACAAAAACAGAAGAATGCCTCTCGACGTCAATGTCTCTCTTCAGTGGAACTTTCTCTTTTAACTTGTACATCCTATTGAAATTAATTATCCTGATCGTTTTCACTGTCACCTTCCACCTTATATGCTTGGGTCTTATGATGAAGATAAAACAGGACTTGGATCTCTACAACAACTGTTTTAAAGATAAGCCTATCAAAAGGTGATAATTGCCTTTTTTCAAATGGTTTGTTACAGAAACAGGGCACCTGAAATGCAAAGAACTTTAAGACACATTTCTGCTATAAAATTTCTCTATATTTAGGGATAAACTTTGGTTCTGAGACTTTGAAACAGGCATATCTTTTTTTAGAGCATTCTGTGATTTTATATTCCATAGTAGCATCACATTTCTGACATCTAGCAAAACCTGCAAAGCAGAAAAAATAAATATATGCAGGCACGCACCTATATGATAAATGCATACACACAGAGGCACACACATGGACCTTGAATTTCAACAGTTTTCTAGACAGAGGACTAAAGCTGATGATGGAGCTAAATCTGTGAACAGCCTGCATGTTCCCAAAATCACAGTATTTGAGGGCTCACAGCAAATGCAATAATTTGTCGTATATGAGGAAATAACAAAACCAAGATCAGAAATCAGTGCACCTTGGAATGTACAAAACCAGATGGTTTTTCCCACACAGACAAAATGTGAAAATATTTTTGTTTTAAATAAGTAAACTAATCTCTCTTGGAGCTATTCAGAACACAGCAGTTGTGGACTGAATGAGAAAGACCATGCTTTAAAAACACACATTAGTCAGGCAGCAACTTGCCTTCAGCATCAATTATTTGGCCCCAGAATCACCTGTACTTATTTTCTAGTCCTATTTTTTCCCTCAATTCTTGAGATTTATAAACCAGAATCCTGGATTAGCTCCATAACATATCAGATTTGTAATTAAATAATGGGTCTAAGGTTGGAGCACCTCCTTAATCAAAATCCTGCCAGAACCAAACAGGAGCTTTCTCATACCAAGTCTAAATCATAGCTAAAGGCTCAAATGCCAAGTTGCTTTGTGAATCAAGCAAATGCCCATACTGTCCAAGGAAAATGAGACTGAGGAAGAAATTATTGCAGTTTTTGCAAAACAAAGCTTTTGCTTTGGTTCAAATTTTAAAAAATTCTAGAGTAAGTTAAAAGAATTTTGCATTATTTTCAAGTCTTTTTACAATAATCTCTTTCACAGAATATAAAAGCAAAACAGTCTGAGAAAGACAAGTTAAGTTTCCACAAAAGGAAGCCACATCAAAATCATTAGACTTTAATCTGAAAGACTTCAAATTTTGACCAGCACACTAAAATGGGCAGCTGATGTTCAAGATCATAAAATATTTATATGGAAGCAATCTATAATGTGCTTATGAATTGAAATTAAATAATAGTTCTAAAAAAAAAGCTGAACTCCAAAAGGCTGAAAACCTACATCTGCTTCCAAAATTCACAGCTCAGTATTTTTTGCAAACCTTATTACTGTAGTGAGAAATAAATGTATATGTTGGGTAAATAATAGAAGCCTTATAGCCATGCAGAGCTCTTGAATCAATAAAACCAGGTGTGTTTAGAGAGAGAGGCACTAGCACAGGTCCATCTGGAGCTTCATCTCAGAGCCTCAGATAAGCAAAACTCCAGCTGAGATGGTTTTTCCCCCTGCCTAATGACTAGGGAAATTTAATTGGTGTACCATACTGCCAGTAAGCTGTTAAAAAAAAAAAAAAAATCTACATTTTAACACTTCAAAACATTCCTAATAAACTTTTAAACTTTGTACCTTAGTATACATATATGCCTTCATTTTTACAACCAATCCTTGGATGCACTGAGGTATTTTTTAATCTAGTCTGAAATGAAACTAAGTTAACTGCATATTTTCAGTGTAAGAAGAGAACGAGTGATCAAGTGAAGACTACACCTTTTTGATATATTTCCAAGAGATTTATACAAGGATGCACAATATCTTCTTCCAAGGAGACAGACTACTGGAAAAATACAATTATTAAAGTATAAATAAATCTAAACAACTATCTGTTGAACAAGCCAGAGATCTTGACTTACTAGGTCTATTTAAATTTATTCACTTGCGAGTGTTGAGGTCATGGAGTGGATTGTTTAGCTGCTATTCTGTGCTAAATAACAGATTTATTCTAGTGTTTCCTAGCTCCACTAGGGAAATAATATTCTTCAAACGTGGTATCTTCCCCCTACACTGTTCCATATTATTTTCATTATAGCTCTGCTTAGTGATGGAAAAGTTGAATTTTAGTCTAAGTATTGCCAGAACACTTGCTTTGCAGTCCCACAAAAGCAGCTTCAACACTATATTTATATCTCTCTTCCAGACATTTATTTTAACAACCTAAGAAAATGCTAGCATTTTTCAAATCATGCTAATCATATCATACAATAAAACTACATAACTATGTATCTGAGAGATAAGCTAAAAAATTTAAGTCTCTGTTTGAAATTGTGTTTCCAAATGCATGGTTCACAGATACCTCAATAAAGTGTGAAACCACAAATCAGCTTTAAGTTCCACATATAGAAATGCACAAAATGACATCTCCTGAGCCTCACAGAAAAGACTCATTTCTATTCTATTCTTCCAACCTGCATGAACTAACCAGTGTTTCCCACAGGACAGTCGTGCAGATACAAAGCACAGAGTTCTGCCAGTGAAAGCAGATTTGCCAGAAAAACGGGTCTTAAGGAAGTGATTTATGGTCAAGGCCTTGGACCTGAATTAAACAATTTTGAACACATTATCCTCTCACTTTCACACTCTTCATATTGTCTACTGCATCAGAAAAACTTTGACATCAGCAAGATACCTGAGGAAAAAAGAAAAGAAATTCAGTATAAAATTTGGAGACTATTGCAGTGAGTGGCCTGAAAAGATCCTTTTAGCTCAAATGTGGATGTTCTTGACAAATCAAGATCTCCTTTTAATCACTAAAATTCACATCATTTGACTTGTTGCACTCTGCTTTTCTTTAATCTTGTGGTTTAGAGTTAAATTCTTTAGTGCAATTTCAGTGGATTCAACTGAAATGCCAAGAATATAAACTAGCTGAAAACATTGATAAATTCTCTATTGAGGTCCCTGCATTTCTGACTCACATCATAAAACTAAAAAAAAAGTCACGTTGGCTTTTCTACTTCTTACTTCAGCTACAAAATGTTATAAACAAACTGATTAGAAAGCAAGAGCCGTCAGATAACCACCAGCTGTGCTACATTCACTTACAGACTGGCAAGTACATCTAGAAGTATCTATAATGAACACAACTACAGTGTTTAAGATACTGTCTAATTAATCCAACAGTGAGGAAAAAATGGCACGATTTAGCTCTATTGCAGCTGGTTTGCATCGTGTTTCTCTTTCGCTTTTAGTGGAGACATTGCAATTTGACAATCACTGAGAGTAAAGCAAGTCCGGGATCATCTTGGACTGAAACACAAAAGTAACAGCTGTGCCATGTCCCCTGCACAGGGAGTGTACAAAGACTGTCCCTAAAACCTGGAACTAAGGGACCGTTCCCAAGCTTAAATACATGCTCCACACATGCACATTCAGTCTACAGATTTCCTTCTCAGACCACTGATCATTATGGGGGTTCCATCAGCTTGCAAATTTACAAAAACTATCAAATCATCTGCTATAGGCCCCTGAAGTGTTATCCTATTCTACTGGCCTTCAGTCGCCTCTAACCATGGTCTGGATTCAAACACGCTGATCTAGTGATGAGGTGCTCTTAATCCTATTGCCTGACCCCAGAGCCCTGCAATCACATGGGCAGATAAAGATCTAAATGAGTATCATTCTACTTAATTACTCTTTTTATGCTTTTGAAGAGAGCAATATAAATATAAATCTTCAGTAAAATAATGCTTGATGTCACTAACAAGTAGATTATACAGCAGCCATCTGTTTGCAGCTTGAAAAGGTACCAGTAAAATACGACTTCCCTGACAAAAAGCAGCAAGAGTTTATGCCATCGTGATTGTTTCAATTTCCTCACTTTCAGAAACAACAATTAAGCAGTAAGGTTGTAGAATAATGCTGCAGTGGAGTACAACCTTATCCAACCCTTGAAAGTTAAACAAATTTGCAGTAAATAATGCTGCTAATATCTTGGTCAAATAAAGTGTGCAATACTAGAGATTTCATAAACTGTGAAATCAAAGAGATTCTGTTCTCAGACCTATATTTAAAAAGAAAAACTAATTCTATTGTGAAATAGAAGAGACTCACTTATGGCTATTTCTTTCATCATATTTCAAGTCTGTGTTGTAGCCATTTGGGAGTTGAAAAAAGGTTTGAAGTAATATTTGAGCCAACCTGTAAAACAAGCCTGAGGGGTACTGCTTAAGATCTAGGTGAAAGAAAACAAAGCATCGTGCACTGGTAAAACCATTCTTTGATCGAGAATATGCAAGCAGGGCCAGCATTCCTATCTTCTGCATCTCTTAAGGTTTTCCCCCACAGTCCACAAGGCAATTACAGTAACTATGTCAATTTGGACAGTATCAGTTCATCGGCTTAACCAGAAACTCGATTTCAAATCCCCACGATCTTCATTGAAGAATATATTGCCGTTATTATTACTTTAAAAATCAACAAAGGTGGTGCAATTTCCATGTCCAGTCAGCTTTGTGACTGGAAACAATGTAATTTCCAATCAACAAACTCCTGTCATTCAGTGGCAGTGGAGCCAGATAAGAAGTCCTGCTTATCAAAATTTTCCTCCATCAATGCAACGATTGTGGGAACAGGCTGACTGACACCACAAGTTGGATAACATTGTCTCCTTCAAGCAATTGATTTTTTCCCTCCTTAAAGCAACATGAGTGGGTTTGACATGCATTGATAGCCTCCACATTGCACAGGGTTTATAACCTTCCTCCCCTAGCATTAATAGTGCAAGTCTGGCCTTTAGGTAAAGGCTAAGTTGCAAAAGTCAATCACAGCTGGATGCTAACACCTTCATGTTTTCATCAGCCATTCCCTGCATACTCCTTCCCCAACAAACTACCATTGAGATTTCCTCATGAGGTTACATTTGTCTGACAGGTGATAAAGTAAGAATTTTCTTTTAAAAGTAATGAATACTGTGATATTAACCAATATTTTAGTAAGTTCTAGTTGGCTGACATGGTGGGCACTTACCCAAATCCCCTGTAGCTGTTGAGTCAGCTGTACTCCATCTATCCCGTGCTCCTGCATGTGATCAACTGTTCAACTCCTCTGCCCTGCAGAACTTTTTCACAAAATACTCTGAGCCTGTGGATGGAGGAAAAGAGATACTCATTACGAAAATTCTTTTTAAAATAGGCCTGGATTTCAGATGGGAAAATTTGACAGGTCTCAGAATACTTTACAAGCCTGTTCATCATCAGAATGAAACCTGAGTAGGTTCTTTATGGTTCTTTCAATCCTCTGCCTGGTTTTTTCTTGCAGGCTTTTGATCTGCTTCTCTTCACTTGTATGAAGATCTCCAGAGGACCATGTGGGGCAAACAATCAACCTGGAGAAATTATTCTGTCATCAGCTTGTTGAGGGAAAACCTTGTCTGCTTAAAAAGAGGGGTGGGAGGAAGGAGAGAGATGGAAGCATTGAGATAGGATCAGTAACTAAACTGCAAGGTTATCAATGTACCGTTGTGTGTTGTAAGAAGTGTCTATTTTTTTTTTTTTTTTCTACTCTGGGCTAAACTCATAGTACTAAACAAAACAAAAGCAAAAAGAGTGACATTTCACACTGTGATGAAAATGTGATATAGGGGTGTCATCATGAATACAGGTGTCAACAGAATGATAATTACCAAGAGGACATGAATGCACACAAAGCCAAGTGCACACAAAAGCAAAGATCAAACTGCTAGAAACTAAGCCTGCTTCATAATATCTACTCCTCTATTTCTGGGATTTGGAAGGGGGTGTTTAACTCCTGTTTCTGGCATTAGACTTTTTTCCGCCTTCTGCCCCCTCCCTTCAGTTTATATTGTAGCCATCTATGGCTGGAAGCTTTTGTTACACCATTGGCAGGGAAAACAGTAGTTTGTAGGCTTTTGCATCATAGAGATAGCTTTGAGGTGCCTGGATTTGTTGGAATGTAGGACAGTTTTTAGAAGAGAAGAGCCCTGCCTCTGCTGTGCCTTCACTTTGGGCAGCTCCTCTTAAACATCAAACTGCTGCAGAGCACACTATTGTACATTGATGGCAGCCCAGGCAGGCCCCACAGAGCAGACATGGCAGAACCAGCACTGACATGATGCACTGACTCTCCTCATCCTCCTGTGTCAGGGCAATGTCTGAGGAAAGCAGATTTTCCTTTTAACGCTGAAGCCTCTCACAAGTCCAAACTGAAATTTCTCAATGTAATATCAGTTTCACAGACAAGTGCATTTAAAGAACAGTCTAACCTTGAATAGGTTTCCAAAATTAGAATCTCTGTTTATGTTGGTTTATTATTTAAGACATGTCTAATACCAAAAGTCATCCCTTGCTGTTTGGTCTTCAGATGAGATTACTGAAAACATCAAATCATCATAAGTCACGGTGCAATTTCTGTTTCCACTGACAGCAACCACAGCTTCTGCAACATCTGGGTTTCCTCCCTCTGCAGGAGTATGTACACAATGAAATCCTGACAGCTGTCATCCCACCTTTCCATTGCTGCAGACTGTTTTTCAACAAATAAAGGAGACAAAGCACAATACTGTAGGACAGGTCCTTATAATGTGAGACTTACTCAAGAAGCTGGTCACCAGCAGCTGTGCATGAAGGAGTGGTGGCTGTGCACTTCTGGGACACACAGCTCTCCCCAAAAGCTGCAGGAGCAGCTTGGCTGAGAAGAGCACACTTCTACCTGCCTACAAGTGTGAGCAGAAGTGGGTTAAAAGCTGGCTGGGCAGCACAGCCCCCAGCAGCTGCATTATCTTCATCCCGGGAGGTCACAACACGCACCCCCATGAAAATCATTGCGGACAAGCACCTCTCACCTTATCCTTCTCAGGGAAACAGTGATTACTCTACATGTTCCCAACCCCAAGCAACTTTCACCATCTGGAAGGGCAGCAGTTTTCCCCTCAATCTATTAAAACCCCATAGACAAGGTGAAAAACAATCCAACATATTCCATCAGTAATTAACTGCTCTTATTTATAGGAAGCAATCAATCGACATATCTCTGTTCTTAGTAAAAGCAGGCCCTTCACTGCTATAACACCGTACCTATAAGTGACCTGAAGGATATAGCACAGGCCCTCAAAAATCCAAGTTTCTTTTTCAAGTCCTTTGTCGAGAATTCAGTAATTCCACTGTTATATAATGAGTTATCTCTCTATTCTTTGCATTTAAAATAAAAAGAAATTCCTGAATTCTTTGACAGGAAAAAAAAAAAAACCAAACCTGACTATTTCACCACTAACCCTTGAGAGAATGTGCCACCAAATATTTGATTCTCTAATCTAAGAGTATATTCATCAGGAAAACTATTTTCACCCTGTATAACATTCAATAGTTTTGTAAGTTTTTGGTATGATTTCAAACAGCTATTCTGGCCAGAACAAATGTAAGACCACAGTTCTGTGAATAGATCACAATAAGCTTTCTAAATGTACCCATTATGAGTAAGAGACATCTTGCACATTTCTGAATTAAAAATCTGTCTCCATCCCACAAATCCCTCTGCCCATCTCAATCATAATTTATGTATAATTTGAAATCAGACAAGCTGATTCTTCTAAACCATAATTTTAGAGGAGAATTGGATGCAGTTTGATTACTAATTTTATCAATTAACTTCTAAGGAAATTTCTCTTTTCATATAAAAAGATATAACACATAAGCAAAAACATTTGGTTTTTCCCTCTTCTCCAGGACTTAGAAAGCCCCCACACCTTGCTACCCATATCTAAATACCTGTGAGGAAACAGAGAAACTGCAAGAGAATAGAAAAACTCAATAGAAGAGAACAAATTTCAAATAAAAGGTCATGTCCAAAGATTATTAACCAGTCCACATGCAAGCCAAATTCTACTGCCGATTGGCCCACAATATAACTATGTATTTTGCCAGATTTGCATTTCTCTTCATAAAAATAAGATAGATAATATAATCCTTTATTATTAACCAGAAAAAAAAAAAATCCTGGGTTTTATCACAAGTATCTTCTTACAGAGAGCTCTGGAATGATCTTAAACTTATTTCTACCAGAGACCACATCAGAACTTCACTGTTAATGTGAAATTCTACAAACCTCAGCTAGATTGCCAGCTTTAAGCACAGAGGCTATTTCAAAACAAAATATTCATCAATTTCTTAAGTCATATGAAATTCTCATGCTCATTTTAAAAGTGAAATGCTTTACTCTATGAAGAAGGATTTGGGTTTTTTAGAAATGAACTCTGAAGGAACACAGTGATTGCCAGAGTGTTCATGAAATGAGTTCTGAAGCCTAAATGACTTCTAATGGAACAATTCAGCCAAAGCACATCTCCATTGTTTAGGAACAATGGAGGAAGTTTTTCACACAATTAGATAAGTAATTTTTGAAGTCATATGCTTTTTGTAGAATATCAAATGTTTAAAACATGTCATTAAAAAAAAAAAAAGGATAGTTAAAAGAACAAACTCAGCTGTCAAAACACAAACAAGCAAATCTTTCTTACAAAAAAACCTGTCAAAATTTGGCATATTTTTGGGACATATATCAGTCTATATAGGCTTATATTTGAGAGTATTCTCATGGATTTCTTCCCTAGACATCATCATCATCCACGTACAGCTATTATGTCCCCTGTTACATACCTCTTTTGCAATCAGGCCTACATTAGTACATTCAGTTCTTCTGACAATTAAATTTTTGAAGCCTCCAAACAGCCCCCCACTCGTTCTCCAGTTGCTTTGTGTTTCTCATAGCTATATTCATGTACATTTAAACCCCACAGACCCTTGCTTTTCTAGGCATATCTCAGTATTAAGTCCACATTAAGCCCCTTGATATAAGCAATTCACATTACTACCCAGGTTTCTTTTCTAAAAGATCAGCTTTAATTCAGAACCCAGCTAAACTAGATTAACAACTTGTTTAATTCTTACCATACCTGATCAATGTGTGCTGTAGCCACAAGGAAAAAAAAAAAATTTAAATCAATACTGCATGAGAGATTCCTCCCTTGCTGTAATCAAATATACTCACACAAACACATGGCTTAAACATTGTCATGGCTGTTTACATTATCGGCATCTAGAGAAAGTGCACACCAGTTTTAACTGAACAGTATTCAACCTCAAAATCATCTAGTTCACTATCTTGCCAAAGCAATTGTAATTTAAATCTCTCTAATGCAAACTATTAGCAGAACAGGGAGTACAAGTGAGAAAAATGATCATGAAATTATACTTGCACTGAAACATCAAAGAACCCAAATCCAGTTTAGGCAAAGTTTTACCGACGGCAAAAACGTGGCCTTAACAGATTGTAAATAACCCTGGCACCAGTTTCATTTGGGTAGAGACTACAGAACTGGGATAGACAAATCCCTGTTAGTTTTACTAGCACACAACAACATACATCAAAAGACCAACATGGTTCAGTATTAGCAGAGGTAAATGTGAACTAGAAATGGCTGTGGTTACAAATTGGGGATTGGAATAAAAAAATATACTCTTCTCTGGATTTATGAAAACCTGCCTGCTCGGTGGTAACAAATACATATTCCCTATGCTCTAGAACAGCATTAAAACCAGCTCATTTCTTTATTGAGAATTCCTCTTTATTTCACAATTCTGCTTTTTAATTTTAGATTTTTAAGCCCCTACTGGCAGAATCTACATCTGATGTACATCAACACCACAGATGACCTCAGTTCACCTGTGGGTCTTTTGAAAATGAGTTTTCATGTTGACAATTACAGACTTGACAGCCCGGTGTGAAGATAAATCTGGAATTCAACTTCCTCTTGGATTATACAGAAAATGTTTATTTTGTCCCAAATCTAAAAAACAAACAAAAAAATCACCATGTTACCACTTGCTCTCTTATCTCCAGTCATAGAGAGTTACACCTTTCACACACAAGATGCAAGTTTGTTTTTAAGGCTACAATTTCCAAATATGCACACTCCTTGGTAGCATTAGATGAATCCTACACACTGCACAACTGTATGTAATAATTGCACCCTCCTTTATGAACACATTTCCACCTCCCAGCCAAACCCACAGTCTCTATTCCTGTCCTAGATTATACTTCATTTCTCAGTAGTTAAAGCATTTTTCTCTTCTGCAGAGGCCTTCTCATCCCTCAGACAAAAAAGAGAGGGTGTTTTTGACCTGAAAGGAACATTCACCTTGTTCTCTTGCTTTACAGCATAGCCTTTTTCCTTGTCTCACTCTGCCATTAGCTTCTTCAACTAAATGCAGATGTCACCAGCCTTTCTTTAGCAACGGGAAATAAGTGTCCCATTAAGTACTTAGAGGAGTGGACAGATTCTCCCATTCAGCTGGTTCCCTACACACTTGCTGGTGCTGAACAGCAAATCTTCTATTTCTGAGAAAGGGCTATCACAGAGAGGTCATTTTCCTCTAAGTGGTTTCCTTATTTCATCTGTTCTCAAGTTTAGTGTTAAGTTGCTGAAAGATCGCCTCATTCATATGATTGGGAGCCTGTTTGCCTCCAGAGTGTAGGGTGAATGAGGCAATAATTATTTGTCAGAAAAATACAGGTAGTTTAGAGCTTGCATTGCAAAGAAATATGCCTGAATTTGTCATTATTCCAGGGACGAATCCTGAGACCTTTATTTCCTTTTCAGAGAGTCAGGCTCTGCTCACAATGGTGAAAAATTACATGAGGATAGTCCTAGCTGCTGCTCCTGCTCAGGGAGAGCCCAAAGTGAGCTGGGACAAAGGGGCTGCCTGACTAAGCACTGCTGCAGACCATGTGTGCACCCACAGCCCGGGGCTTCTCCAAGCAGGAAAGCAATCACCAAGTAAGGTAGGATGAGAGTTTAATGTACTTTATTACACCAGTGAAGTTCCCCAAGCCAAATGGTTTCCCCCACCTCCTTTGGTGTAAGTGGGGCTTTCAGCTTTAGAGCCTGGTTTACATTACACAAGAAGCTTCTTTGGGGAGTCTCGTACTTTTGGGGGCAGGGGGGGTTAGGCTACTTTTTTTTCAAGAAAAAAAAAGCAAGTGCAGCATTAGTGGAATAAATGCAGTTTCCCATGTTTAGTCAATTCATGGACAGATTTCTAAGACCACTTTCCATGAGATTTTTCCCAGTCAAATACAATCACTGTCACAGTTGTTAGGACAATTTTCTATAATTTAATGCAAGATTAAAACTTCAAAACAATAAGACCATTAAATGTCAGGAAACGCTAATAAAGAACTGAAAAGAGTGACAGAGATCAGAAAGACTTTTTCCACAGAAGAGTCTTGACCCATTCCTCCTAGGCTGCACCTGCTCTCAGAATACAAAAGCAGTAAACTGCCCCTAGGAAGAAAAAAAGCTTACTACACAGCCCCTACGAACTGCATTTAAGGTGCACGTTCATTATTTTGCAGAAGGAATGTTGAGTAGGATCAATATGCCATCAAGATAAAAGAAGAGCATAAATTGTCCTGAGAGCTGGTCAGAATTTTCTTTACTGTCAGACAGGGAATTAAAAACAGGGCAGGAGGCACATTAAAACTGTGCTTTTATAAGCTTAATCAGTAGGCTGGAAAATTAGTTTCACAAAGAGATAATGAGCTCCCAAATCATAAATTTGCCAAGGGTGCATCGATTTTCACTCATCTTCAGATCATTTACGAGCACCCAGCACAAGAACACCTTTCTGCCCCAGGCTCCCACCAAGCAGAGGCATGTGCAAGAACAGCTATCCCAGTGCAAGGAGGAGTTACCAGTTTAGTGGTCCTAAAAAGGACAGGAATTTGGATCGACTCAAGACGCATATTTCACGGTCATTATCAAAGCTGAGAATGAAAGCATTGCTGTGCCCTGTTGAATACATATTTACTTCCCCTCTTGGGCATCCTCACAGATATAGCAAAGAGCTAATCCTAACAAGTTGATGACAAAATCAGTTGTGCTGTCATCACTGTGGCTTTACCAACCCCACAATCTGTGTTCTCATCCCACTCCATCCCCAGAACTATTAGGGCATTTACCCAGTACACAGGAGAATAGACTGAATGTCCCTCCTCAGCTCCACCTTGGGGAACACTCCATTAGGTCAAAGGATAAATTTACACCTGGGTTAGTGGCAACAGGTTTTGTCCCCACTAAGTCATACTGAACTGGTTATATGAAGACTCTAATGTCAATTACAGCAAATGAGAGAATAATCCACTTTAGCATATGCTCTAGATCAGTGCCTAAAGCACTGTCCTGAGAAACAAAGTTGAAATAAAGCACTCAGACTAGAGAGACATTAAACCTAGGTCTTGTACATCTTAGTCAAGCAGCCAGAAGACTTGATTAACTGAGAGAACTTACTGCAGAAGCAGCTTTCTACCATGGCAACCAAAATTTTTTACAAATAACATCACAAGAGTAATAACATGGTGTTTTCATTCAAGTTGACATTTAATTTCTTCTTTTAAGGCAACACACAAGAGCCATATACATATCTACATCCTTGCTACCATGAGTCAGGCTTGTTTTCCTCTCCCACCCACCCACATCCTCTCCACCAATCCACAATTATCCTATGCTAAAAGAGCTCACTGGATTTTTTCAGGAGAAAGGTTGGCATCTGAGGGAAAAGTCTTGTCATCTGACTCCTCAATGCATTATGTTCTTTTAATTCCTCTATAATTTGTATTTAGAGTTAACACTTATCTGTACAAAATTCAATGTTAACTCCTCACTTTTTTCACCCTCTAGTGCTTCCATTTTATTTGGTTGCACCCTGCTCTTGTCAGGGATTTAGACTGACTGGGTATTAACTGTCTGTTACATCACTTCTTTGCTGTGTAGCAGGCAAAATTTTCTCTTGTAAAGAGTTATCTTCATCCCTTGGTTGGATTCCAAGGGAGCTATTTGTTTGTCAGGGGAAAGATCAATAAAAAAATGTTTATCTTCAGGAGCTATTTATCTTCTGCTAGAGAGTAGAGTAATTAAAAAATGGTATAGTTTGGGGGAAGCGAATAGGTTGCTGAGTTGTTTTTTTCTGTTTAAATCTGGTGTTGCACTCCAAAGTTCACTAGCACTTCAAAATCCATTTTGCTCTAGCAAAAGGCACAGAACTACAAGGGGGAGGAGCACTCCAATCTTCTGACATATCCTTTCTCTTTTCCATTCTGTCACATCTCTGAACAAGTTAGACGTTCCCTAAGTTGTCATTTCAGTGGATAATGAGGATTAAGGTCCCTTACCTTAGCAGTCAGGCAAATTAGATCGGGGGGGGGGTGCAGGGAAGGAACCTCTTACTCTCTCTCTTTGATTGTCGGAACACGCGTCTTTAATAGCAGAGTTTAATCTCACACTGCAGAAACAACCTACCCCACATTCTTCATTGAGAGAACACAAAGCTGATGCTTCCTTCCCTTGTTCATTAGCTGAACATGCCCCATCACCAGACCTTAGCAGATGTGTCTGAACTGGTAAAACTAATCCCCACTTTGAACTGCCCTTCTCTGCAATACTCTGAACTTCTTTACTGTGCAGTGGCCGAGCACTGAGCAGGTTACCCAGTGAGGCTGTGGAGTCTCCCTCACTGGAGATATTCCAGACCTCTCTGGATACAATCCTGTGCCCTGTGCTCTGGGATGACCCTGCCTGAGCAGGGAGGTTGGACCAGGTAACCCATTGCAGTCCCTTCCAACCTTGCCCAGTCTGTGATTTTTTCCCATCTTTGCTGTTACATTACAAGGCTCTGCAAGGCAACATCTCAGAACTGAAAATGAAAACATACTGGTAGTTCAGCATTACACACCTTAATTTTTTTCTTCCTCCATGCAAAACCCGTGCAAAGAGCTACAAAGTTTAAGCTCTAAACTTCATACTCATTTTCTAGGGAAAACATAGAAGAAATGAATGCTTGCAGATCTTCATTAGTTTGTACACTATGGAAAGATACTGTAGGCTAAATATCAGAATTGCCTATTAAGTTCCATAGCAACAGATCAAAGTATATGTTAGCACACTAAATGAAAACACTGCAAAAAAATCCAAAAAACATCGTGATTAAATATATGTTAAAATAATCCATAAAATCAAAAAGTGAGGAAAATATATCCTCAAGAATTACAGCTCCACTTGATCTATTTCTTTCCTTACTATTAAGTCCACTGCATTATTTATTCATTCAAGTGCTTTAATCAAGATAACCACTCACAAGTCATTTGATTTAAAAGTACTGTTACTGCTAAACACAGCAGTTACAGATCACAGCAATTTGCAGCCCACGGTTATGTGTGGCAGCACAAAAAGCTTGCTCTACTGAGGGCACACTGCATGGCTACAGCCAAGAAAGACATTCTGGAGTGTAAAAGGAGATTTTTATTTTTCTTTGATAGAGAAATACTGTTGTGAGAGACAGCCCTCCCCCCATTTGCTCAGCCCACAGACCCACACTTACCACACCAAGCATGATTTGAAGGTTTTTCCCACAAGATGAGAGAGTGTCTAACTTCAGCACGTTTCAAGCATAGAGCTCTACCCATGGGAGGCAGGCTACAGCAGCAGGGGACCTCAAGCACTTTTAAAAATCTATCCAAGAATCAGGTAAATACCCAGCACATTTACATGGACAAAACACACTCTGTTGTGCCTACACAACTTGCACAAGTGCTGTCAGGCTTTTGAGTGCAGAGCAGCAGTGGCTGAAACAATGCAGGGATAGCCACAGACTCTCATATTTGTTACCAGCTACACAAGGACAATAATTCTTCCCAAAACATGGTCTTTTAGATAAAGCCATGTTCAACAGATGTTTTATTTCTTTTTCTATGTATTCTCACACTGTGGCTGGAGAGTCTCCTGTACTTTATTGTGTATAAAGCTACTTACTCTTTTCTCTACACTTTTTTGAGCAGTGAAAAAAAAATCGGATTAAAAGGACCAAAACATTAGCATGTTGGTCGTTGAAAACATCTCAAGTACAATGTTAAATAAATCATTAAAAGAGCATCAGAGTTTGGGGCTTTTTTAGCTTGATACATCTGAAAGATTTTTTTCAGAAGCTGAATTTCATAGAACATTTGGAACTGCATTTCCATTTCAAATCGGGGTGCTGGAGAAATAAAGAGATCATTTTCCTAAAATAAGTGTTGGGAAGTTCTCCTGTGAAATGGAGAAATCCATTTCTCAGCCAGCTGGCTCCATCAGATCTCCTTCTGAAATCAAACCACTAGGAGATACAAAAACTTTTAAGTAACATAAAAAGCAATACATTGAATGCTCCAGCTAAATTGGAACGCAGACTGTTTTAAAATTAGAACAGAGAAAAGAACACATGAATAACAATGGGTCACAAAACGGAGAAGAAAAAAGAGCTTTAGCAAAACTATTCCTGAATAAAATACAAATCACAGCTTCAAGAGCATCCTTGGAGCAATGGAGAGTTGCAGATCTACAATTAACTTAAAAGAAATACTGGAGAAAACTAGCAAGCTCATATCAGGTTGCAGACCTGCAGAAAATGAAGATCATGTTTTAAAAGTCTGCCTAACACACACACCCTACTTATGTAATAAATCTTTTTACACATAAAAAAATTATTCTTCCCTCAACAGGACCCATGTACAACCTCAGAGACAATCACATCTGAGGGAGAGAATCAATTTTTTGATGTCAAAGTAGATGTAAGATTGTGGCAACAATACCAATAGTAAAAAAATGGAACCCAAGTAAAGTAGATGAAAACTCTTACAAAAATAATCTACAACTGTAACCACTAACAATTATAATAATCTTTAAAAAGATGCATCAGGATGTTATCTTGTATCTGTTTCAAAGCAGTATATCCACAGACCACAACTGTACTTGTAGCTTATAGCTTAAGCTAGCACATAGGAAGGGAGATCATAAACAAAGCCTACTGTTTTCACACTTTTTCTACAGAGCCCACATCGTTTTCAGCTTTACTTCCAAACAAAAGTAACTACTATTGCTTTTTGTAACTACTATTGCTTTTTATTATTCTGTGCAAGAAGCTGCTCTCTTGAGATGAAAGCATGCTACTTGCAAGACAAATACATTTGGGAAAACAATTGTGCTTTGGAGAGTTTACTGTCTAGTTTAATGCCAAACACTATAAGTGGGAATAAAAATAATATATGGAAAGAATATACAACATAATGCACAAGTTAAAAAAAGCCCACACTTAAATTAATTTTTCTTAAATAAATAACATTTTCAATTCTCTTTCAGCTTTGTATTTCTATTTTCTTTCAGCTAAAGCGCTGCTTAAACAACTTTAACTAGATAAAGCACTCTCTATAAAATCCATTGATTATTATATATTGTTTCTATTGTAATAATCCTACATTTGTGCCAGAGACTGCATAAACACCAAGATGATAGCATCTGTCCCAAAAGCTTAGTAATTATATTTGCAGTAGACAAGAACACATGGATACAGACAGGACAGCCAGTAAAGTAATGAGACCCCACCCAGCAGCATGAGGAGTTGAGGGCCTTGGGCCCTTCTCTTGGAGCAGCAGGGGAAATAAACCAGATAAATTCCTTCCCAGCCATAACCCCAGCCCCTCCCTCCCAGCCTTTCCATGCTCTTTCCTGTCACGTTGAAGCATCTCTTCTGGGAATGGAAGAGAAATTACTTAGACCATGAGGATTCCAGCCAAGATGTGTTCAGGCCTTAACAGGGAGTGGAACAGGTAGATTTAGAGAAATCTGCTAGGATTTCTTACCTGGCAGGAGAGGAAGCAAAATGATGAAGATACTCTTTTAAGTTTTAAGCAGGACATATCACTGATTACAGGGAGAAGGGAACATTACCAGTACTGGATGAGGAAGGAGCTGTAACATCTGAGGCCACTAAGCACCTTACAGAGAGCACAGACAGAGGTCAGTGCAGAAGAAGGCAGCACCAAATCAACAAAGAAACAGGCAACACTGTTGCAGTGGGGATCCTGCAACACGCATATATCAAACCAGGAGTCCCGTGGAAAGGAAATATATATGGACAGACAGATTCTTGATAGCTGTTTCAGAGATGTTTATTTCTCCAGCCGCATGGCCGGGGCTCTGCCCAG
>NW_008237619.1:5494759-5520679 GCF_000691975.1 Corvus brachyrhynchos
CAGGAACTGTTCCAGTCACGGGACCAAGGGTCCTTCTGCCCGCGCAGGGAACACAAACCAACCAATGGGAACGAGGCTGAGCAGGGGCAGGGAAACCCCGTGTCTGTGCCCTCAGGGCCCCTCTCCCAGGGCTACACGGCAAGCAACGGACCCCAACACAACACTGACACAGCCAGCTCAAACCATACTTTCATATCCTCGAGGAGTACAAGCAGAGCATGGATACACCCAGCAAGCCAACAGACAATGATGCAGAGCCCCCATCTCTGGAACAAGACACAGATTGTAATGACAAGAGCAGTCTCATCTGCTTGCACAACACAGAAAAGAGCAGCAGTACTTAGGCACTGCCTAGAGATAATCACATTAACACAGATCAATACACTGGGTATGCATACCAATGTTGGAAAGTAATTACTTCCAGAATTCACTTACTTCTACTTATACCCACATTGTTTATATGCACACAGTAAACTGTAGCATTTCACTAATTTATTTCAAAAATCTACATTAACATTACCAGACAAGGATCTCAGCCTGTAAATAACTCAAATGCTCATATTGGCCTAAAATAAGGTTCCATAATGCCATTATTTAAAAAATACTATGAACTGTGAGCAAGAGAAGAACAAAACTGACTGAGCAAAAATACCTGGGCCAGATTTATAATCCATACTTTTGCAAGGACAGACGACCTTGAGGGCAGGTTCTTTTACAGTAGAGATGCTTGTTCTAGGGATATGAAACATCATTCAATTAATGATGTGGACAGACTTAGCTTTTAATAAGTTTCATCTGAGTTCATTTATTGACTGAAGTTAGCATGGTAAATTTATGAAGAAGTATGGGACCTATAGGAGTAACAATTAGGTCACACAATTTTCCCATGCCCTAAAGAAAAAGGTTATCAACCAACATAATTCAGGTCACTTAAGTTTTCTATCAAAATATTTATATTAGGAAAAATTTAGGCAGAGACCTAGTTGAGACTTCAGCCTATTTTTATGCATGTGTGTTCTTAATATCCTAGTAAATAGTTGATGAAGAAGATTTAGTGGCTCTACTAAATTAGGGTGTCTTATATTTACATGATTATTTTATCACCTGTACCTTTAAGTTATTTATCTGGGAGAAAAATTACCTCAGCTTAGATCCAGACTAAGGCCTCTTTAAGTAGGAATACAGTAGGTTGGAAGTGCCTATAAGTCTTGTGTACATCAGGACAGAAGGATAAGCATTTGGCAGCAAGCATAGAGGGCAAAAAAATGTATATAATCTACAAGCAGCACTGGTACAGAGAAGCTAGCAACATAACCAAGTACTTTGAAAAGAAGGAAGGAGGGAGGTAATGGGGTATAGGCTGTTAAACCAGATTGTAACTACTTTCCTCAAAATTCACATTTCCCCACACTTTCCATATTTAGCACCTTAGCTTTGGTCACTGCCACAAGCATCTCCCTTCTTCCACAAGAGAACACAAAACAAAGGATCCAGATAGGAATCAAGCTGAGTTGTTTGCAGAACTCACGTGGTTTGTATGCTTCCCTGATACACAAAAGCTTGTTGTACCACTGACTTCCATCAATTTAGTTTCCCATTTTACTGCAATACATTATGTAGGTATTCTTCTCTTCTCCATTCAGGAGATGCATACAGGAGACTTCACTGAAGGGTGAGATGTTGCCTTAATGTGGGTAATATGAATAAAATTTGCACAATTCCTCCCTAATTTTAAAGTTGTCACTGAAAAAAAAAAAAGGTTCCACTGATGCCTTAAGTTTTAACTTTCATATTTTTCAAATCCTGTACTGCCTAGTGTGTATCTCTGAAGTTCCTTGTAGCCTGTTAACTTCTGCTCTCTAATGCTAGGTAGACATTACAAAGCTTCTGTAGGCCTGCTCTCCAAGGACACCCAGACCATCCTAGGCCCAAAATGTGTAAACCAAAGCCTCTAAAGGGGGCTGAGCTTGGGGAAACCACATCATTAATGGAAGCTTTAATGGGAGAATTAACCCTGATATGCAAATGAACCAAACCTATAAAAGCATAAAGAACCCGTGACCTGTTTTCCACCTTGGGGTCTGTCTTGAGAGTAGCCTCTGGCTCCCCAGGGTGTACCTTTGAAGGCCCTTCAAATAAATACCTACCTTTATTCCCTTATTCTTATCTAGTCTCTGTTTTTAGGTGGCCTCTCGAGGCATCACCACCAGCCGAAACATTTTGCAAGATCATAGCTTCTCTACACTTTCAAATGGCATGGAACTCCAAACCATTCCCAGCCTTATTCCAGCACCTCTGAAACAGTCCTGCAGCATGATGACCCCAAACCAAACCACTGGTTCCACTGTCTCTACAGCCAAGCTTTCACACACCCACCTTCTTTCCTCCTGTCACAAAGGAAAACATTGCATATGTTTCATGGTTTTTTACACGTAGAACTGTTGCAAATACCTTTCTGGATGGCCTGGCTGGTACCCACACTCACTATATTACACTAACATCTCACTACAAATCTTTCATACCAGCAGCATGTTTCAGGTTTGTAAAGTAGCATTCAGTAGTTGAAATCCCAGATTTTTCAAGTGCTGCATGTCTGTCAAAAGAAATGGCACATGTACCACGTTCCAGACCCTGCTGTGCAGAAAACCACAGTTATTATACTACTAAAGGTCTTGGGCCATCATGGCATTGTTTCATTATGCTCTGCAAGCAAGACGTCAAAGAGATATTTTCTGTCACAAGCTACCAGAAATACCAACATTAATTCCCCCATAGAGCTAACACCTTAGATAAACAACCAGACAAATCAAACCCTGGGGTTTCCAGGACCTGACTCCTCAAGAAAGCACTGACAAAGACACACAGTGTCTTCAGGAACCTGAGTGTGGGGCAGCAGCAAAGAGCCAGCTGCTCACCAGGGCAAGGCAAGCCAGTAGCCCTGGTGGCCCTCAGCACCAGGTCCCAGGGTCTGGGGACAAGAGGCAGACCTTGGTCATGGGGTTCATCAATGCCCCCTGACAAGACAAAAAGGAACCAGATCCAAGGTCCCTCTGGGAGCCACAGGCAGGACCACACATAGCTCTCTCCCAGACTCTGCTGTGAGCCAGGCAGCAATGCCACCCTCCTCACCCAGCCAAGCAGAGGTGGGGCTGGGCTGTCACAGGTGGGGCAGGGTGATTTTCCTCCTATCAACCACAGATCTGGACTTTCCTTTTCAGCAACATCCAAGGAAATGAGATTGGCTTCCCACTGCCTTTCACTGCAGCTGCTACCCATGCCTCCCTGAAAGGCAGCAGGCCTCACATGCCCTTGATGCACGGCTGGCTGCTCATGCATGGGAGATACAGGAGCCCACCATCCCATGGACTGAGCACAGCACAGCAGCTGGTCTGCTCCCAGATTTAAGATGCTTATTTCTCTCATCAAGAAGATACATAAAGATGTACCTCTGAGACAGTGACTAATGTTTGGTTTTATCAATCATCCAAAAGTCCATCTTAAGAATTAGCCACTCTTAATTTATTTTGATTTCTTAAGCCAGATTACTAATAATCAGAAATATTCTTACTTGTCATGTATACACCAGAAGGATATAAACACATCAATGTCATGGACTCCTTGTTATGCTGACTAATTATCCTAGTTACCAGCCTCCAGATGAATATTCTACTCCATCATCCATTCATTTTCAGCTGCAAAATACCTGTGCCAGGGCCCTGGAAATGTACTCACAGGAACCAGTTAAACAGGGACATTGTACCATGTCTGTGTGAAGTGTTCTTGCTGAGGCATCTCCTTGCTGGAGTTGTCACTAAACACCTCCAGGAAAAACAAATACCAGTGAAGCAAAGGCACAGTAGAGGGAAAACACCACCAGCAAAAATATCTCATATGAAAACTGGTATTGTTCCAAACCCTGCAAAGTACCAAAGTGTAGAACCATCTAGGCAGTGGTAGAGAGAAAAAACGACCAGCATCAGATTTTACAAGTGCCAAAAGCAAAGTTCTGAGTTCTCTGTATCATGGTCCATAACATGAACTCAGTTACTGGTATCTCCACCACAATTTGAAATGTTTGTATGTTCCCTCTCTAGGCTGCAATTCAGTCTCAGAACAGCATAAATCTGACTTCTAACTTCAAATCAGTATGGAAAGCCAGAGGAACCCCTGTAAAGTTCTAGTCTGAGCTTTTGCACAACAGAACAGAAAGCCTCCTCTGCTCTTTCTATTTCAGGTTCTAACTCCTGCTTGAACAACTGTTGGGTTTCTTTTATTTTGTAATCTTAGTGCTGGCAGAGAAAAATTAAACAGTAATTAGAGCTTTGGATCAAAGGCCAAGAGTGGGTTTGATCTATACATTCCCTATAGTATTCAGGAATTTATTCACCTTATATAAATGGCACAAGTACAGAAACAAATGCCCTCACTTTCATACAATCTTTCACAATCAGCTTTGAGAACTAGAGTCCCCTTAAATTGCTATCCCAAACAGTACAATATTCAAACAAAAACTCCAGTGATCAAAATCAAATTTGTAATTAGATGAACACTAACGAACACACAATGCTTAGTCGTACATTATTAGTGGGGCAAGGCACACAACACTTAGTCATACCTCATTAGTGCTTAATTATTTCTCTGGTTTAAGTTCCAAATCAGCAGAGAAGCTGAGTGTGGCCAAAGATAGAAATGGTAGAACACAGCACATTTGACCAGAAAAAATAACTCTGTTTTGAAGGGACTGAACATGACACTGGCCCCCAGAAAAAAAACAAAATAAATAAAATCAGTTGGCATAAATTAAGATGGAGACAGGAGTATACTATGTAAAGCAGTGGGAGAAAATTTTTTATTTCAAGGCAAAAGTTAGTCTAACAAAGCTCAGACTCTAGCAATAAGTACGAATGTCTCCCTACAGTTTTTGCTTCTGCCCCTAGAATCTGACACTAATTCAGAAGCATTATAGGAGAATTTAATGCATAGCCTTATTTAAATTTACTCTGTAAACCACAGAATTACATTTTCAACAGCTGAGAAACTGATTATAAAATTGATTGGTCTTTGCTGCAAGAGAACATTGTCTGCTGGATCTAGCAGCACTCACTTATTCAAAATCTTTTTCAGGCACCAGCTCTATAGAAGAGATAAGTGTTCAGACACACACAAAAAAAGGAAATAATTACAAAAGGAAAGCAAAATTCATGTTCTTAGAGATCAAAAAGACAAGATGAAAAAAACTGATTAAAAAAAATTGTAGTCCATTATAAAATACCAAGACATTTGAGGCTCAGATAACCTAAATATATTATGAACAAATACCCTGAATTTTGATACATTTCCTCTAGAAATAGAATTGGGAAAATTAACAAGAAAAATCTTACTGCATTTGTTCTTGTTTAAATTCCATTAACTTCTAGGAACAACTGTGCTTGCAAGCAGGCAGAATACATGAAAAAGATAAGCTTACAAAATACAAAGAAAAGCCCTGCCAAGCCCCAAAATTAATTCTGTAAGCCCAAAAGCAGTTGTCAAAACATGCCTAATTTACAATGCTATACTATTTTTTCATTTGTAAAATTGTACTTAAAAGACTTCCATATGATAGAAATACTGCAATTTGCACTAGTAGCCTCACAAGAGAGGGCAGATATTTAATTCAATTTTCCTAAAACAGGATCTTCCAAACACCATTAGAGTCGTACACAAAATACCACATGTGCAATGAACAGCAGCAACTCCAGACACAATTCTGACAGCTGCATTAGCTAGAAGGATACTATTATCTTCAATTTAAATTTCTTGGATAAGAATCACCACATTTTCAAGCAGCTATTTTGAAGGCCAAGTTCTTCATACTCAGGTTCCTTTTACAATACCATCTATTGGAAAAAACCTAAACTGTGCTTGGTAAAGAGCATGTATTTCTTTACATGCAAATATATGGTTGAAAATAGCCAATTACATAAATGGATTAGCTATAAAATGTAAATACATATCAAGTACAAGCTTATACAAATAAATTTACACATGTTCCTTATGCATGGCAGCCACTGCTCACACACCCTTGCCATTTCGTAAGGGTATTTGCTTTTTCTTCTTTCAAAGAATAAGAAAGCATAGAATATCCAGAGAAGCACCAGCCCACCCATAGCAGCTGACATAGGACTCTAAATACCAGAGGAAATCCATTCAAGTAGTGAAATAAGCACAGAAACATACCCCCAAGTGTTAAACTTCTGCTGAGTAGCAGATGAGTGTGGTTCAGTAGCCTGATATTCCTTTAAACCCCACATCACGGGGTTGGAGATTCACTCCTCATCTCTTCCTCTCCACTCTTATTTCACAGCCTTAACACCCTTTTAATGTAGTTGTTTGTTGGTGCTGTGAAAAAAAACCACGTGTGCATTCAGCTGCACTGAGCAGAAGATTCATACCCCAGGTGAGAGACAACTTGAAATTCCATTCCCACTTCATAATTACAGCACACATAAATGGAACAAAACATGAAGCAACTGACCACCCCACACAAGACATGGTAATCCTATAACATCAAAATGTATTCAGGGAAACAGAGCACTAAATGGGCTGAAGTACATTTCCATTTGTCAATATGTTTACAATGCATTCTCAACAGGAGGGCCCATCGTGCTCTTCTAGCAGCTCTTTTATTTTGATTGCTACTATTATTGTCATTATTACAATATGTGTTTCCCAGCCTGGACAAGCAGCACAAGCACTGATTGATGAGACAGCCCTATCCAAGCAGAGAAATGATAGCTGTGCCACATGCTAGCAAGAAATGACACAGACTATATGTCTATAGTCATAACTACTTGCTGCTGTGAAGGCTGTGTTACAGTATTTGCACTTTTACAGGTCTTTTTCCCCCTTTTTCCTTAGGAGTAAAACAAAAAATCCACAATGCTGTTTGCCTGCAAGATAGGCAGATAAGGGTGTTTATGTCACACCTCACCGAAGTGCTCAGTGTTTCATTATTCATAAGCTGCATTCCCCCTCCAAAAGTCAAAGGACAGCTTCCTTCCCCTCCTGTTTCCTACTCCTAAACACAGGGGACAACGCCCAACATTTCCAAGGTCTTTCTCAAGGCATTTCAAGATGCTTGCAAAGAGAGGACAATATTTCCTTCCCAAAGCTTCTCTCTAAGTAGGTTTTCACAGCTCTCCCACTCTCCCTGCTGGTCTCCTGCAATTCAGTGCAAGTTGAGTGCAAGCCAAAGCAGATGCAGACAGTGCATTGCTTCCATGGGGAGATCCTAGTCCCAGAGACTCAGAACTGGGAGGGTAACTACTGGGTTCAGGCAGGAACTCAGAACCTGAATCAACTTGAGATCCACAGACTGCAGTGTCTTCTTTCCCATTAGCTAATGGGAACTGGGCCAGATGCATATCTTCAATCCACAGAGGCACCAGGCAAAAGCCCTGTCAAGAAATTGGCAAGATGGGCCCCTCTGCAAGCTCTCACATGGAAAACAAAAAGCAAATAAATGAGAAACACTATCTCTAATGCAGCAGGGACCCTGCAAGGCAAACCCCCAACTATGTTTTCTCTCCACTGCTGACTTTCAAGCCATACTCATACTTCACACTTGGCTTGGATGTGATGGTCAAGTTTTGGCCTGAAGCACAATCCTCACGTCCATTGATTTCATCAAACATTTGGAAAATAAATATATGCTTTCATGTCTATCAACACGGGCTTATACAAGCAACATTTCAAATCAAATCTGAACAAATTCAAGTTACAGAATGTCTGCTATATACTCATTCTGTATTAAAAGTATTGTTCCATAAAACCTAGCAGCAAGGTGAAACAAGAATGCCATTAAATGTAACAATCAACTGCGGGAATTCATGCCTTCTGATCAATGAATCAATATGATTATGCAGAAGCGTCTTATTGTTTAAAATACACTCCACTCACACATCTCACAACTTTGACATAATACCTTACTTATACACTTTGCTTACTTATACATTTCACTTGCTTATCTTATACTACTTATACATGTACATATCACTCTACTTACACATTTTCTTACTTACACTTTTTACAACTTCTACATAACACAGTACTTACGCATTTTACTTACTTACACATCTTACAATCTTTACATAATACACAACTTACACATTTTACAACTTATCCATAATACAATACACGTACATTTTGCAACTGCTGTGCATGAGATCACACATTGCTTGATTGGTTTCTCTATTTTGTCCCTGCACTCCGCACGCACTTTTCTGATAATACGATTGGTTTTAATCCAGTGGAGCACAGTCCTTTTTAGCTATTCCTTGCTGTCTTGGTATTTAGTTTTTCAGCTTTTTCTTTCCCAATTCAGCACAGTTTACCTTTCAGTCCTTGATGAATTCCTGAGGGCTCTAACAGGTGGGGCTCCTGAGCCAGGCAAGCGCGTCAAGATGATGACAGCAACAAAACCCATCCAGTGATCAGCAATCAAGTTAGTCCAGAAAATCCAAACAAGACAGCAAAGAACAGAGAGCAAACATATATACCTATCCCACCTCCCTCCCAAACCTTCAGACTGGAGCTTAAAAACCCTTTTGGGGCTGATGTGCTGCAGCTGAAGATGGAAAGGCCAGGTGAAGCCAGTGAGGGTAATTCCAGCCTGGTCCCACTCTGAGGGCTCTGGTAAAAATAACTAAAAATGGTTTGGCTGGGGCACACTATCAAGGTTCAAATACTTTACAACAGTCAGCCACTTTGAATTTGAAAGAATACAGCACATAATTTGTCCCATTTGTTCCCTGAACCAGTGGTGATGATTGTAGGCTATTTTTTGTTTATTTATTTCAACATCTCTCATGATTAGCCTCCATATGTTCAGGAAGTTCCAATCTCTGCACACAAAAAAAAAATACATTAATCACTAATTAGATTCTGCTTACAGACAACATCATCTCCCCTAGCAAGCTAAACATTGACACCCATCATTTGGCTACTTTTGGCTACTGAGAGCAGTGCTTTAGAATTTCAAGATGCTTCATTTGCTCTGAATATTTTTTTTTTTTTTTTGCTGGGTGAAGAGTTGAAAATCTTCAAGATTCAACTTTCAAAATCTGGGTGTTAATCAGATGCATGGAAGGTGTTATGTTGCACACTATGAAGATGGAAGAACATGAGAGAGAAATGAATGCTGGCCATGGGGCCTTCATTTCTGTCTTTGTGTTAGGATCTAGGCTTCACATGTTATGCATGGCTCTAATTCCTGTGAAAGCAAACAAAACGTGAAGAGGAGGAGAATTCCCTTCATGAATGAATGCTACTCAAGCCAATATATGATGCTAAAGGAGTGTGGCAAGTTTTCACTGACTTCCTTTAAGTGGTTCCTAATTAATTGCTTAGAGAGCCCCAGATAAGAGCCAAGATATGAAATAGGTGACAGTATCTTAGGACATAAGTGGTCTACTGGGAATCAGAATGAACCCCAGATATTTCCATTTTAGCCAAGTCATTGTATAGCAAGAAAGTTAAAACTAGGAGCTTGCAAATGGCTGGTATTCAACTTAAATATCACTAAAACTCCAGTTTTAGTAACTCCAGTAAAGTATAAAGTAGTTTAGAAACAGCATCATCTTAATTTTGAAGTAATCCAAGAAAAGACAGAACTAACTGAGCAGGAAGACATTGAGTTACTTCAATAATCCTAATCTTTTTTACTTCTTTTTTTAAATACAGCAGAGGACACCAAGACTTCCTTAGTTAGAAACATCAATCTATTTGGAAAGCAAAAAGAAGAATAAGACTAGTTTTAAAGATAAATCTGACTTGAATTATCATACAGAACAACTCTTATGGTGGTCTTGGATTAATACAGTGAAATATTTGGACAGCATTCTATCATTTTCCTGTGACCAGTGAGGGGAACTGCTGTTGTGTCAAACTGCTGTCATGTAACCTACGCAACCACAAAGAGTGCTCATGGCACAGTGCTGCAGTCCAACTTCTTCCACAGCTGCAAGGGCACTTAAAGACAACAGGATTTTGGTACCAAGGAATTGGGAAGACAGGTAAACACAGGGCTTTTCTCCTCAGTTCCCCCCCCTCCTATGACCTTCAGTCACCACTACACACATGCATGACACACACCCACACTCCGACCCTTTACATTGCCCATACTCATTTAGGCACATCTGCCATCAGCTGGAACCCTGGAATGGCAGCACTGCTGAAGTATCCATCTTTGTCAGTGTCATGACAAAAATAACACTGGACAACGTAACACAACTGCACCCTGCTGCTAGACTGACAATTGACATTGCAAGTATTCTTGTTCCTGTGCTTGTGCTCCCCTGGTAGCATTTATGGGACTGACAGCAGTGCTGAAGAAAAACAGAGGTTCAGAGCAGCACATTCACTGGAGGAACTGGATAAGATCAATAAAATTTGTATGTCCTTTGCAGTACATGAGCTGGTTTTGCTGCTACCTATGGCAGTCTATCCACTTGGCACAAAAAAAGGTAACTAAAATAAATAAGTATTCCTAGAAACCCTGCATTATTGATTAGGAGCATTCATTTAACAACTGTTTCTTTGGGATTGTCAAAACTGATGACCTAAAGTGCTCACTTCCAAGGCGCTATTGATAAAAGCATAAACCAATAATGCTATTTATATTTCTATTTTCTCTACAGTGCTATTTAATGACCCATGGTAATCCTTAAAAAGGTTATTCTAATTATTCAGATCTTATTCCTTTAAGAAGAAATGTCCCTTGTTGGCAGCTCTTCTAGGTTGGAAAGGTGGAGAAGGAAGATAAGAAGGAAAAAAAGACAGAAATACACCCAGTCCATTTGTGGAACTCCATGGGAAAAACCTGTCAGTACAGTATATGATTAAGTATGCCATTACATTGCCTATATGGAAAGTAATTTTGCATACAGAACATTCCAGGGAGTCAGGACTGTTCTTAAACAACTTTAAGCAAACAATGATCAGAAGTAGAAAAGAGCCTCTAAATCCTGTACCTGTGTGGTACACAGAAAAGCTCCTTGGGCAGCTTGTGCCAGTGCTTCATGACCATCTGATTAAAGAACTTCTTCCTAAATTTCTCCTCTTTTGGTTTCAAATTATTTCCCCTTGACCTATCACTATCTGCACATGTAAAAAGTTGTTCTCCCTATTTTTTATAATGCACTCTCTAGGTACTGGAAGGTCACAATGATAGCTTCTTGAAGCCACCTCTTCTCCAGACTGAGCAATCCCAATTCTGTCTCACTTCATAGGAGAGGTGCTCCACCCCTCTAATCATCCAACCCTCCTTTGGACTCACTCCAACAGGTACACATCTTTCTTGTGCTGAGGACCCCAGAGCTGGGTACAGTTCTCCAGGTGAGGTCTCACAATGACAGAGTAGAGGGGGAGCGTCACCTTCCTACATCTGCTGGCCACACTGCTTTTGATGCTGCCCAGGATGTGGTTCACTTTCTAGGCTGTGAGCACAGTGTTGGCTCATGTCCCGCATTTTGTCCATGAAAACACCCTAGTCCTTCTCCACAGGGCTGCTCTCAATTCTTTTCCCGGTCTGTGTTCATGTCAGACATTGCCCCAATCCAGATGCAGCACCTGGCACTTGGTCTTGATGACCCTCATGAGGCTCTTGTGGGCCCACTTCTCAGGTTTGCCCAGGTCTGTCTGGAAGGCACCCCTACCACCCAGAAGCAACAAGAGGCAATAAGGGGCATAGAAAATAAAACTGAATGTGTATTCTAAGTATAGTAAGGAGTCTGTTTAACTTATTTGGTTAAAAACCCCACATACCTGGTATTTTTGATCTCAAAAGAAACCAAACAGCAAGACATATCCTGATCACCACATTTATCCCAAACAAATACGCTTTGTTGCCTCAGCCAGTGGCTAATTGCCAATTTGTTTCATGAACAAAACCTGACATAGAAAACAGAACCCAGCTACTAAGTATAGAGGGCTGCAAAAGAATGCAGGTAGCTTTAAGCTTAAGGCAGAACTGCTCTGCCAGCCAGCATCAATGTGCAAAGCACAATCCCACCTTCTCTATCTCCCTGTCTGACTCTAACTTTTTTGCAGTAGGTTATCTCCCTCAAGGGCAAATGTATTCCAAACATTTAAGGGCTCTTACAAAAGGCCAGCACTGATCTCTGTGCTTGAATAATATCCCAAATGGACCCTCATTGGTAACATGATAACAAAATCAGTGTTTCAGTCAAAAGAGAAGAGTCTTTCTGCTCCTCTGTTCTTCTCTTTTTGTGCATTGATATAAAGATCAGAGTCATCAGCATGAATAAGATTTAGAATTCTGATGAAAACTATAAGAGATACTAAACACTTTCTGGCCCTCCCAAATTTGTATTCAACCTCTCCCTTTGTTAAAGCTGTAATCACACTCCCATCGGTATTCAAGGGATTTATGCAAACAAGGTCTCTTCTGTCAAAAATCACAGCAATTTGATGCAGTCACAGCCTGTTGAGTTGTGTAGATTACTGGCACCAAAGACACAACTTAGTATTCTGATGTGTGTCAGCTCTCTATAATACAGATCAGATGGTCATAGCAGACTCCTCTCAGCCATTCTAGCATAAGACACTGTATCTATATGCAACAGAACCAAGGGAAAGTAACAGAAGGTGACTTGAAGCCGCATAGGAAATAAGGAAATTTAACAATTAAGCTAAAATTCAGCCTGTTGCTTAATTGCAAAGACAGTATTTGTTGAATATCTTCATTTTGTTCTCCATGCTTATGGATGCTTTCACCCATTGCTTAAGGATGGACTTAAATAAATAAAAGCCTGCTGTCTTTACCTCTGTGTGAGTGCTGTTTGTACCTATTACACATCTACCTTATACACCCAACACCCAAAGGAGGAAAAGGAGTCCATTATACAGGTCCTAGACACAGGACATAACTCATTAAATCCAGCTGAAAAAAACCCAACACTTAAAGCTCCAGCGGCTTTCTGCCTGACATTCTTATATGCAATACCAGCTCCTCCATCACTCAGGGCCATATCCTGCCTCCTCTGGGCAAGCCGTGCACTTTGTTTCCGTGGGCACAGTTTAATCCCTTGAAGTGAAATGGACACAATTTAGCCATGACCTATCCCCATCACATGAGCTATAGACAAATCTGGCCGTGTTAGAGAAATTCTACCTGCACTTGCACAGGGGATCGTGTCTGTGCTCACTGTCACCCTTTCAAGAACAAAGAATGGATTTCTCTTCCTGGCTTAACACTTTTTTTCCAAAATCAGTTTGATGGTCTGAGAGAAAAAGAGGGGAGCGAGAGTTGATTAAAAGCCGTGATGAAATGCAGGCAACAGAGTGGAGTACCTGCAGTTCTCTGTCACCTCCACCCACTTTCTCCCCAGGCAACCAATGGCCATTACATCATCACAGCAATCTCTAATTGGCTGCATTCTGGATACACTTTCTGACCCAAAATATAAAGGTTAGATAAAAATATGCCATTCCCAAACTATTTTTTAAGGAGGCATATTACTAAACACCTCGCAGACATGCAATAACTTCAGCAACTCCCCTGAGTAAAAGAACAATGAGTAAAGGTCTGAGTGAATACTACATACAAAATTTTAACACATATATATATATTTAAGTCTCAAAATATGCAGAAGACATCCTTTGACCACATGGACCTCTTTTGCATTCACTTTCCAATATGTTTATGCCACTGAGTCACACTAGAAGATATGGTTGAAAAAAAGAATTTAAGGTGCTTATTTGCAAAAAGCAAGTGTTACACTTAAACAGTTTTTGGTGCCAAGATGACTGCACTGCTCACAGATTTTCCAAAGCAGAAAAACAAGATTCTATTTGCAGGAAAAATCATGGATTCTGTGTTATTTACTAAACTGTAATACATTAACAGCTAGTTGCAAATAAGGACATTGAGGTATATATAGCACAGAGCCTTAGTATATAGGGATCATTCTGCCAAGTGAATTGGGGCCAAATACTTGACTTAATAAGTATCATTCAAATCTAATGGGACCACAAGTAAATCAGGTTTTATTCCTTACTTCATTCCAGTCCTTATCTCCTCTCCCCAAACATGACATGCAAAATCCAAACACAGCATTCTGCAAAAATGAGCCTCGTTATGTATAAAAAGAGCCACATTAGAGAAATCCACAGAAGTGGATAAAAAAAGGTGATGCTCATCCTTTTTTCAGGTTGACTTACAGCTCCTTAGAGCAAAATTCTCATCTGAGTTCAGTATCCACAGGCTGCATATTAGTGGCCCTCTCACTGTCAGCTCAATGCACCAATGTAATCTAAATAAACCAACTAGTAAAACACAAAATATAACAGCTGGTCTCTGTCAAGAGATGCTATTTGGCCTAACAATATAGAAACACCTTCTTTAAGGAGAAATAAAAAGTTTAGCTGATTTTTCCCTATTTAAGTGCCTTGTCTAGAATTATAAAACATGAGTCAAATCCTGCAAACTTGCATTCTCTTCGCGAGTGTAGAGAGAAGGCAGGAGCTCTGCCTTACAAGTGCCCTCATCACACTATATTTATACTGCCTTCAGAGGACCCTGACACCTCAATATTCATCTGCTTGGCCTCAGTTTAGCTGCAGCGTTCCAGCTGCTTTTTAACATTCTGTCTAATTAGGAAGACAAAAGAAGTTTCCTTAGATGTGTAAGTTAGCTTTAGTGGTGACTAAGATGTTAGAGTAGGTGATGGACTCTTTAAACAGCTTCTCTGATCTCCCTCACTCTACCAGTACCCCTTTCAAGATCTTAGCTGGTCTGCCCCACTATTAACCTCCCTTCACACTGAGAATTAGCTATTTATTCTCAGCCTTTGTTCCTTCTCTCAAAGGGCCCCCTCCTCTCACACTTCACCCAAGAATTCTCAGCCATCTTCTATGAATCTGTATAACAAAAGCCTTTTGAAAGTCAAAATAAATTATATCCACTGGTTGGGATACAGAGAAGTCCCTATTTTGAGCATTTACAGCTCACTTTGAAAGACTTGATGCTGATGCAATGCTGTTTTTACTGCAGTCTTATGACTTAACAGTGGTGTTAGGAGCATATCCAAATGACCTCTCCAATCTCAAATCTCTCTCTCTAGCAAAGAGCAAGGTCTGTGTCCTTGTGGTGTCCCAGCAAAGCAGTATTGTATAGCTTCGACCTTTAGCACAGAGCATTCCAGTAATTCATCTTTTAATTGAGAAATAGTTCCTCCTGTCCCAGGATCTCTGTCAAGGAGGTACGAAAAGGAAAACAAAATCAAAAAACATAATTTGAAACCATTTAACTCTATACCTCCTTAAAATATGTGAAAATGTAGGAATCAAAAAAAAAAAAACTCAACCTTACCAAAACATCCAAAAATTGAATCCAGCAAATTGCGAACAAACCCAACAAAGTAACCACATGCAACACAATCTTTGTTAAAATTGGCAATCTCCAAGAAAACAGCAAACTACCTGAAGCGTAGACCCTTCCACACCCACAGGGTGTACCTGTGAGGAATTAAACAAACTGGACACATAGGTCTTGGGTGTTCAGTAAACCAGGACCGAACTTTATTGAGTGCAAAACAAATGTACCAGTTAACTAATTCAGTGCCTAAGGACAAAATCTCATCCGCAGCTCCTGCACATCACAAAATGTCACAACATTTGGCTGCCTCCTATAAAGAAAAAGCAAAATACCATGACTTCTCTCAGGGCAGGATTAAAGTACAGTGTCAGTGCTTTGTTAGAAAGCTGGCAAATGTCTTCTTGTCTTGCTCAAAGTCATCCTGCCAAAGTAGCACAGTGGTAAGAGGCTGAATGGAAAAAATGGGCACAAGAGAAGGAAGAAACATATTCCATCTGCCTATCAGTGTCTGAGAAATAATTATTTCATAATTGTGACTTTCTAACAGAAAGATATATTGTGTTTAATACAGCAAAGCACTTTGCCATCTTTCTACTCCACTAGAAAATATTTCCCTGATCATTAAAATGAAGCCAAGGGACAATGTGAGAATACCTGATAAAAACCTTCATTTAATTAAAAAAATTTTAAGAAAAGAAAGAAAAGAAAGAAGTGAAACCACACAAGCTATTTTAATGGCTCAATATTTGGCGTGAGTCTGAGCAGTACATCACACCTGAAAATGGAAACTGCATCAAACCTTAACATCCTTAGCCCTATCTCAGAGACTTTGGTCCAGTTTAGACTAAGCAGGGATGATGGGTTTGGGTCACCAGGACTTCTCCCTATCACACAGAAATCTTCTCCAGAGGTTCCACCCAAGCACTGCTGCAGCATAGTCTGCCAGCTTTGATGAGACAGGAGGCCACAGAATTAGAACTGCTCAATGGGATCTGAGGGCAATCAGACTTCCTACAGCATGACACAGCATTACAGTAAAGCAGTGCCGTGGAACATTGCACTCAGGCTTGGTAATCAAGACTTACTGTACTCCTGTGCATAGTTATCCATTATCTGTAACAAAACCTGAACTTATTAAATTACTTCATATTTTCAGTATTATGCTGCTGTTTATTACAGAGCAATATGAAGGAATGCAGAAAGAGTCATTTTCTACTAATACTGAACAAGGAACATTATTAGATTAAGGACAGAACATTGCCCTTGAAGCTTTTCTCTCAGCTTTGTGCCATTGCAGAACATGCAGTTATATACTTCTCCCTGATGCCTCCTGCCACAGATTTAAGAACCAAGGCAAATCACTCCCATCACTCTTCTAATGCTGAGGAAGAGGCAGAGAAGGAAATATGTTAATTTTGGTAACATACCAGAAAAGTACATTGGTGTCATATTCCTTCCATCTGCAGAAAACAAAAGGCTGGTTGGTTCCCACCACACACCTATAAGGTGAGACAGGCAGAAATGCCCAATGATAAAAGGGGGTTTACAGAAAGAGAAAGAAAGATGAAAATTGATACACATATAATAGCAGTACCTGGGGAACGGACAGGAGGGAAATCATGTTTCACACAAGGCCCCAGAAATCCCTTTTCAGTGTTTCAGAGACAATGCGTAAGTTGGGGGTGGGGGATGCACAAGAGCCCAGAGTCTCTGCTATTATTTCTCCAGTTCCAATCTTGTATGAGCAGAAGCCCCAGGGTAGGAGTTTAGTTACCAGCCTTTGCCCACTTCTGGTTGTTCATCAGTCTGTCACAACTAGTTAGTGCTTGCAAGGGCCAGGTTCAGAGGCACACAGAGAATGGACAGCAGTGCCCAGGCATTGCAGAAGGAGCTTTGCAGGGGATCTTATCTCTGCTACCTCCTACAGTCACACCGAGAAAGCAACAAGTTGTGATACACCGATTCTCTGGTCCTCTCAGCTTAACCCTCTGAGGCAAATGGGAACACAGTAGAAGAAGGGCAGAGAAGCCCAGCCACATCCACCCTCCCAACTGGAAACCAGCAAGGTCATCTCAAACCCTGACAAACTCTATTCTACTCTCCTCTGGGAACTCTGTCCATATGTTTATTATGAGGAAACAGCTCTGCATGCAGCTGCCAGTTATTTTCATTTAACCCCATCATTTGGCAATGCCCACACGTGAGACTGTGCAAATAATCTTTTTACTCAGTGTTTCCATGTCTTTAGAGGGTCATTATTCAGAAGCTTTCTGATCAGACAGCATTGGAAGTTACATCATTTGCCAACAGTATTTGGAGTGCTCAGTATCTGTGAAGAACAGATATGAGGTATAATCAAAACTCCACAGAAACAAGGATTACTTTTCAACTCTAAATAAGCTTTTTTTGACTTCTGGCCACTTTGATTGAACAATGAGAGAGTTCTGCAGTGAAAACCTCCTCCAACTTCCAAGTCCTAATGAGGACTTGTCTTATTCCAAGATCTTGGATCAGGAGAAGGGAGGCATACCCAGGTGAATGTTGCCTTCAGATGAACACAAATTTACACTGCTTTTCTCAATGTGAAGGGCACAGGAGGAAGCCACAAAGACAGGCTAGCAAGGGCAAAAGTCTGATCAGCCTCTGATGTGGATAACCTAAAAAAAAATAAAGACTTGGATAACATTTTAGCCTGCAGGCAGAACAGGAGGTTTATACAGCTAAAGGATCCAGAATTAGATTTAACACACTATAAACATAGCCTGCAATGTGGGCAATACATCTTACCCTTTTTGGTACTGACTGCTGCCACCAAAGTACAACAAAGCTGAATTCAGACAACAGGGCTCTTACAAGACTTACAATACCCTCAGCCTGCCCTCAGTCCCTTAAGCAAACTCAGAAGTGAGGAAAGTCCATCCTTCCAAGAGACCTTAACAGAAAAAAACCATTTCTGGCTTTCATGCAGGGGAAAAAAAAAAAAAGATCTTACATTGTTTCAAAAGCTAAAACAAGGGACTGGAGACAGGCAGGGAGATACCTACAGCTGCTGAATTAGTATCACAAAGAACACAAGAAGGTAAAAACTGAAAAGAACAGTGTTTCTGGCAAATGGAAGTAAGGTGAAACTGTTACCAACTTCTAACCGTAATTGGCAAGAAAAGAGATGGGGCATTCCAAAGCAGCAGACAGAAAAGTTGAGAGAGTTGCTCTATGTGCTATCAGTGTGCTGCAAACCCTAATAAAATATGGGCAATGTGTACTCTACTGTCTTCTGGACTTTTCTGATTGCACCATATGTTGGAAGTGCACATCTGCTCTTTACATAAAATGGATAGTACGTACTTTAAAAACAAATGTGAGAATCCACAGGGTAGAAGCTGATTAACATTGAGCTGGGCACATGAATTTTTTAGTCCAGTGTCATGTGCCTGACTCACAGAGTCATGCTGGTGCAACATTCTTTAACTCCGTTGCTGTGAGCCTGGAAATGGAACATCCATTTAGTGCTAACAGCAACAACATCTCCAGCAAGTAGTTCCTGGGATGAATGAACACTTTGCACTGAAATATTGGGCTCTTAGAAAAAGCATTTCTTCCCTTTTACCAGGTTATACATATCTCAGTCTCATTTGTATTTAATAAAAAAAGAAATTTGGATTGTGCAAGAATCTTTCAAACAAAACTGTGTTACCATTCCACAGTGAAAAGCAGATGCATGAATCTGTGATGGGCTGATGATCAATTTTTGACAAATTGATATTCTCATGACAGATTAAGAGGGCATACATTTCACAATTTATAGCACTCACAGTATGCACACATAACAATAAGCACTTGGGGCACAGTTTCCTGCCTAGGAAGTTTTTTACATAAGGCTTTTTAAATATTTTCTATCAAATTCTTTTAAATATTTTCTAGTTAAGTATTTTCTTGTCAGTAATATATCTACCCCCTTAATGCTGAAATTCTCTAAAAGTGGGTGTTTCAGCAGATCACCATTATGCTCAAGTTTTCCTTGCCTCAAATACAATTAATTCTACCTCAGGGAAGAGGAACTGCCCCATTTCTGGAGAAATTGTAACAGAGGTTATCATTATTACTATTAAATAGAGATGCCAGACAATAGAAATCCGAACATGATAGCAGACACAATGTGTCAGGGCTTTGGGGTTTTTTTCTTCATTCTGGGATATAATCCCATGACTACAGTGTGTCAGGAAACGACTTCAAAGAGCTACATGAAAAAAAGTAATCCCCTCTCTTTAAAAAAACCCAAAAACAACAACAAAAACCTCAATATTTTGCAGAAGTATCATTCCTTCCCTTCCTCTTTTCAACAAAGCTGTTTGGAACCCAAGGTTAAATAAAGTTAGTCACAATTATGCAGCTCCTGTTTTTCAGCTCTATTAATTCTGTACAGAAAATGTTCCATTGTTTCATGTTTTCTATCTATCTACGGTTGTTTCTAACACACACCTAGATTAATAGCAGCACCCTCTTTCTTTGCACTTCTCAATATTGGATGCAACATTTCATTTTAGGAAAAGCTCTGGGTCGGGACAGCACTGAAGAGACAAAACAGTCTGGCTTTCTGAGTTCTAACTAACTTCTGAGAAGAAGGCTGGGTTGAATATAATCTCCCATGCAGGAAAACTACCTTGAAGTCTGGAGCTGAACATTCAGAGAAGGAAATTAATTTGTAGACAATAAAGGAAAACTACCTCTCAGTAGTCTGACTCACATTTTGTGGAATATAACACAGAGGATTTGCAAGGTATTGCACAAAAATATTGCTTTAACATTTAAAGAGCCAACAAAACAAGATTTTCTAGATAGAAGTTCTCTCTTGAAGAGAAACAGGTAGCTAGAGACATGATGGGGTGGGATAAAAAGGACAGCAGGAGCTGCCAAAGATTAAAATGGCTAGAACCACAGCACCACCATATTAAGCTAGTTTTATTGATCTAATTCCATCCTGTACCATGACGAATGTGAAATAATACCAAATAAGATCCAAACTTAAAGCTAATTTGACTTTTCAAAACATTCTTTCCAGAATGTTATACCTACAGAAAGTCTAGTAGAAGATGAACTGCCAGGATGATTAACAGTGGAAAAGATAGTATTTCCTTTCTTATTATTGACATTTTTAAAATGCATTTTATAGAATTACCTCAATATTTTTTGTTGTATATGTATATATATCTGAATACAGCACATGTAAAGCATTTATATCTACATCATTTAAGTTATATTCCTATTTAAGTGTTATTTCCTATTTAAGAGTTGAATTAAATTTTTTTATGCAAAACACAATCACAGAGCCTGTGTTTGTAGGCTGATGGGTAGATAAGTAGATGCTACCAACTGCAAAAAGAGGAGTTTTATGCATTTCTAAAAACGTTAATTTTGAAAGTTACAGGCTATCCTAAGAGAGAAAAGAGTCAGTCCAGTTACTTTTTGTGAGTAAATGATCCAGTGTTTCCAAATATATTTTTAGTTTGTTGAGTCATTCATGAACCAAATCCATTCTCTACAAACATCCTTGCTGTTTGCAAATTACTCACTGAATAATTTATATGAAGGAAATTCACCTTAAGGGTTTGCCTGCAAGCTTGTTTGCTTTTACTGTTCCCTGCCTATTATCCAATGTGTTTGAGCAGGTTCCCAAGCCACACAACTTTATTTCTACTCCGTGAGTGAATGAGTGAAACTTCAAGCTGCTATATCCATACAGGAGGAATAACAAATCACGAATCAGGAACAGCCAATTTTGTTTTCTAGTGAAAAGCCATCTTTACCTAGCTGTTTAGGAGCTGACAATATTCCCTCAGAAAGCAAGTGTGACATAAGAAGTGTGACTCATGAACCACAGCAGCAGGGCTGGCAGGGTGCTTCATCAGAAGGCAAATCCCATTTCAGACACATACAGCAGGGAAAATGCTACAGGAGGCTCTCAGAATGGCTTTGCTTTTGTTTCTGAAGCCCAGAAGGACCCTTCAGACCACTGACCTCCCTAAGACAATGGCAAGACCACATGTTTTGCACATGTTCCTAAAGCAGTTATTTGGCATCGCTGTGACCCCGTGGTTCTTTTGTGCCATGTTACTGCTGTACTGTACAAACCATGACTTGCAAGAGCCCATCCAAAATAAGTCGTCTTGGGGTAACTTTACGATGCTGTATCCCCTATCGCCGCTCTATGCCCAGACATGAGTCCTGTGCCCTTCTGTGTCTTTAAACCTGGGTGTGAGACAACGAAAAAAGCCAGATGAACTTTTCAAAGCAGTTTGTTCTCCAAGGACACAGAGATAGCTGCTGCTGCTGCAGAGCAGAGGCAAGCACCTTCTGGCTTTTCCAAGCTCTTGGCTCCTTGTCTCGGAAGAGAGAAATGGAGAGTTAAACTCCTTTGTTTTCCTGGGACTTCGGTTTCTTCTTCTTCTCTTCTGGAACTGTTCAACAATACCAGAACACACCAGGAGACCTTACACCTTGGCCCGGAGGGGCCCAAGTTGCCTCTGCTCCGAAGAGGAGAAAGCCACACCCACAAAGGACTCCGGAAATTTACCAGGTTCTCTCCACAGTGAGAGGTTTTATTAGTTAGCATTATTCTTTTCCCATTGTGCATTGTGTCTGTCAAATAAATAGGGGCTTTTGTCCTTCACTTTCTTCCAAGGAATTTTTTCCCGAACCTGGTGGGGAGGGACGGCTGAAACCTGCCTTCTATCAGAGGATGTTCATTTTGGATGTTCCTCCAAATTTGTCTCAAACGGGGACATAAGTTCTCCAAAAGCTCACCACTGTTTTCAAATGGCATGGCATTCAAAACTATGGAATATTCATCAAGTTAGCTAGTTTCTAAGATTTTTACCCAAGCTGAGATAGAGATGGATCAGAGAAGAAGAACTGAATAGAGACCATGGGAGGGACAAGCAGGGATCAAGATGACACAAAAAAACATGCATTGTTCAAAACCATGGTTCAGTTAAAATTCAGGTAATTTTTTAGGAAGACTGACCAGAAGACCTGGTCTGCACAGACCAGTTTACCAGCCAGCTTTAAGATAGATCCTGCCTTGCTGTAAGAACTGTGGCTCTTGAGAAGCAGCATCACTTAGTTATTCTGATGTGAGCAATGGCAGCAATTCCAACAGTCTGCTGCATTAAGAGGGCAATATTTAGCACTTGTCAGGGTTATGGTCACCAGGTAGAAAAAACACTTGGGCAGTGCCATTTCCTTCTCACCCTATCTCACAGCTTTCCTTTGCTTTTGATCCAAATTCAGACTGCATCACAAGAAAAAATTACATGTAGAATATTATTATTAAAATAATCAACTTTTATGACCTGAGTGCTACACACAGGGTCCATTGAAATAGCTACATTACATTTTTGGATTATCCTTCCTCTTTTCCTTTGTGTATGCATATAAAAGAAATTTTTACACTGGAATCAGGTAATACCACCAATACCGACTTCCTTTTCAGTCTACAGAGATTAACAGTCCCTTGAGGATTGTATTGACCCTAGCTTTGCTCTCACCACTATTTACCTCTCAGGTCAATGAATCTTGATGATGATTACAACAAAGTCAATACCTGCTTATTACAGTTAGAATAAGAATCACTGAGAAGGCTTATGAACACTAGTTTGGTGTCTGCCAAAACTACCCTAGTTAAGGAGTCTGTCAAGGTTTCATTGTGTCTGTCTTTTTTCTAGTGCAACTTGTCTCAAGTAACAATGAAAAAATGCCACTTGAAGACTCAATAATCCAGTCTGTTCTTATAAAAGGAGCCCTGATGAGCATATTTTAATATTTAAGACATATGCATGTATTCATTAGCATACAAATTCAAACACATAAGCCCAGACTTTCTACCAGATAATTATTATTTGAAGGTTGTGTGTAGCTGTTGTGGGTTTTTCAATAGTTACTGCAACTTTTAGGATTCAAGTCTTCTTTGTATTTAATGTCAAGAGCTGGTCCCCAGGGTAGGTAGTACATTTAGTTCTCTGTTACTCTTTAATTTTATTTTTATGATAGATTTAAAATGAACTCCAGAGCTCAGTTGTTGGTCACAACTTTCCAAAGAGAGAGTTCAGTAACATCTTTACAATCCTAACACCAGAATCCACAAAATCCACACATACATCCAAATCCTGAGGTAGGAGGAAGCAAAATGATAGGAGTTTATTTTGGAGGGAAAACATCGGGGAAGAAGTATAGCTCCATAAACCTTGAGAAGAAAGGTGTGATGACCATGCAGCTTTGACCAAATTTGTGGCAAACATGCAGACATCCTTAGTTATGCAAACCTGGGATGTCCACCCTTCCTGCTCCTGCTAGCAAGATCTGTCCTTATTGTGCAGTTAAATTTACTGACAAATTTATACTTGCTCATGTTTTATTCCATTAAGGTATCATAAGTGTCTCAGAGCCATAGACAACAGCTAAACCTGCATTAGACACACTACTTCTATGCATTCACTGAATGTAAATTCAGACAAGCACTATCAAAATTCTGAAGACCTTCCCCTTTTACTCATCCCACAGGCATGTTCCCCTCCATTGCATTCAGCAACTCATCCCTGCCCACTCAGCCAAGTGACTGAGAAATCCTCTGCTTCACAGCTGAGCTTTAGTGAGCAGTAAGATGTATAAGACATTGAAGCTTCAAGCAAAGGTCACCAGCCCACCTTTAAGAGAAACATTTCAAATATTTTCTGATTTCCCACTTCCTAACTGCCTTAAAAATTTGAGAATCCAAAGGGAAAGTGAGGTTTACGCTTAGTCTTAAGGTCCTTGGATAGGCAAGGACACTGAGTGTGGTTGGACTGCATTTTTCACGAGGTCCAACACCTTTCCAGAGGTTGCAATGTTTCTGCAAGGACTGGTGTTTGTCTTTTGCTTAATCATCTGCCCAGTCTTCAGTTTTTCCTAGAGGAAGAAAAGGGTGTTCCTAACCTGTTTGTTATGGTTAAACATAAAAATTCAGAATAGATTTTTCTAGTCAGTTAACCATATTCTTGAGGGAAAACATAAGGTAGTATAATTATTAAAGAGCACTCTCAGTAATAGCCACATCTTTATTGTGTCAACCCTTTGCCAAAAAAAAAAATAAGATTTATAGTAAAAGCCACTTACATTTCTTCTTTGCAGAACCAAGCCATCTGCCTCCAATATACCATCAGCCCCTGCTAGATGAATTCACACATATTTTAAAGCCCCTGAGTAACCATTAGAATGGAAATTGGACACTACTTGTCATTTGCAAAGCTTTCTTAACTGGAGAGGCTTCCCATTTGTTCAATTAAACATTTGCATGTGCAATCCACTTTATGAAATTTATCCCAAAACAGTGAGGACTGAAATAATATTGGAGGCAGATGGCACAGCTGTTCCATTTAGAGCTATCCTCAGCAATATATGAAGTGATGGACAGGACGGGGAAGTGGGAGTGAAAACTTGGGATGATGAAGACTATTTTCCATGGATATCAGCAATAAACAAACCATTCCAGTGCCAATCTTCCCTCCCCTATCGTATGTAGCTGCGTGACTCACTTGAATTTATCCAATTAGAAAATATTCATTTAATTCAAGAAGTCAACCACTGAAGCCATGTAAGGGTTTCCCCTAAGAGAATCCATCCCTCTGCCTTGAAAGCTAAGGGAGTCTGAAAATGTGTCCTTCACACTGACACAAGGAGGCAGATATTTGTATGGGCTGATGAGGCAGCGTGCATGCGGAAGAGACATAGATACCAGTAGGAATAGGGAGCAAGTTTAAGCTCCTACTTATTTGCATGCCTCTCACAGAGCAAAAATCATTGCACCGTGCTCCAGATGCTGCAAATCTCAAGATGCACATCCAGGGCTCATAATTAAAACTGGCAAACATTTTCACTGAGGAGAGGGAGGAAAAAACCCAGAGCTATCCCAGCTACTCTACATCTATTTAGAGATTTCTGGGGTGCTGATCTGTTCTACCACCTCAATATTAGGAAGTTTCAAAGGAAAGGGCATGCAAAAACACTCCCTCACAGATAGAAGACTTGAAAGAACCTGGTAAGAGTGTACCTCTTTCTGTACAGCACCTAGACTGGGGCCAGAGGTTCAGTAAACTAAATGAGCAAAGTAATCAAAAATTTCTTCAAAAAGATTTTTTAACCCTCATGAAAGAAACCTGGATAATATGTAGAAATAGTATTAAACCAAAATAGGTTGGCAGGAAAGGTTTTTATCTCAGAATGCACTGCTTTACTAGAAAACAAGGAATGAGGATCACATTGTCCATTGCAAGCCAGCACATACTCCACAGAAGATTTTCCTTAGATGCAGAACAAAAACCACTTGGGACAAGAAGACAGATCCCAATCCTTATATCCACAAGCAGGAAATGACACTAGCTCTGTGGGACCCCAGTCCCCTTTTCTGTAGATTTATTATAACACCAACAGTCAAAAGAAGTTACAAGACCAAACTCAGTTAAGAAAGAATCCTAGAAACCAAAGGAAAGGTCTCACCACCTCCTTTCCCC
>NW_008237619.1:5520828-5525260 GCF_000691975.1 Corvus brachyrhynchos
CCTGCTTTCCTCTTCAATCCTACAGCCTATTAGAGACTTTCACAGCTGGAGTGCTGCTGAAAACAGATAAAATCTGTTTTGTATGGACTGTCAGAGAGATGAAGAAAATTCTCCATGGGTGCCATGTGACAATAAACGGCCAGGGGAGAGAATGCTGAAAAGCCAAAAAGTACATCCCAGTGCACCAGAACACCCATGTTTGAATAGGTTCAGCTGGAGACTCTTATGCCTAATGCCTTAAGAATAATTGGAGGGAAGAAAATACTGCCAGTGCACAAGTAAGGGAGGTGAGAGGGCACTTAGGAAATGAATGGCACTCTGCCTAGCAAAGGATTTCTTTGTGACAGTGAAGGGACACTGGATTGTACATTCAGTAGCATATTACTTCACAAAATATTTCCTGACCTTGCTGTTTCAGTATAAATGCTTCCCTCCCAACCACCTCTTTCCCAGTGCTAATACTATAAAAGGATGTGCCCCAAGGGACAAGTTTCTAATAATGTTCTAATCTTGCTTTCCAAGCACTTACAACAACTGCAGGAGCAATTTTAAAATAAAAGTAGTAAATTCATAAGACTCAACCTCTTCTTTATTTGCAGGAAACTTTGGCTGTGCTGAAATTATTGCAAACGGTACCATCACAGAGAAATAGATTTAGTTTCTAATTCTCACACTGCTGTAAACAGCACAATACATGGAAACAACTGATGAAAAGTAAGTGTCCTGATTTACTGGATTTGTACCCTGTTTCAGCTACATCTTAAAAGGCCAATATCCACATATGATTCTAACAACTCTAGTGACATAAAACAGCTATTCATAATTAGCTATTTTCCACCAAAGTTGTAAATATGGAAGTCACCACAAGGGCTTGAAGGCACAGCTAATCCAGAAGTAATCCAGTCTCTGCAGAATACCTCTACAAAGCATCAGTGAGAAGCACAGGGGATTGGTGTGCATTCTAAAAAGCCTGCTCTCTTCGAATCACCATTTCCATACCAGCAGTTGTCCCCCTCTTCCCTGCCACGCCTGCAGCCTTCTCATCCTCGGAGGGGCAACCATGGAACAAGTTACCCTCAAACACAGCACTATGATAATGGCAACTGCCCACTTTCAACTGTTTGTCTTGCTCTACCTTGACCAGGTGCCCCTCTCAAAGGGCTTCTGACAAGCTCCAGGTCCCTCAGTATATGCTAACTACTACTCACCAGCTTCTGCTCCTGATTTTTGGAGAAGGAGTGGAATTCAGCCCACATCCACACAACTGCCACCCAGTAACACTCCACAGTTCCCTTCTTTAGAATAGCCAAGTAACGATGAGGGGCAGAAACTTGGCAGCTGCAGTAGACATTACACTGATGGCCTGGGAACTGAAGGACAGTAGGAGAAGGTTCTCAGCTAAAATCTTGAATTATTGCAAGAGGTAGGAACCAGGCGCCTCACTGACACATCCAGGAGACATGCAGTGGAGCATTGACTTTTGCTTACCGCCCCTATATCACGTGGGGGAAACTTTTCACTTTCTCCTACTAGAAAATGAATGAATTGCAAGTAGCTAGAAGCTCTGCAGGTGATGGGGTTTTTTTCCCCTCTGCACTCCAATGACCTTCAACCTGCGAGTTACCACAGTGGCAAAATGCATTTCCCTTTTTAGGGTTTTGGTTGTTGGGGAGGCTGCGGGGGGACAATAGGGAGATGCAACAGCTTGGTTGGGGTTTTTTCATTGGTTCATTGATTGGGTTTTTTTAAGTGACAGCTAAGACAAAGGTTTGGCTCTTCAAACAGAACAGAAATGAGCTTTTTACCATAAAAATTGTAGATATCAGAAACAAAGAAAGATAGCGGTTACATTTTTTAACTCCCCTAGGGGTTCATGAGCCCTCTGTTGGAACCCCCCACTCTCTTCAGGATGAAGCCTCAGTACCTCAGGAGATGGATGTCCTATTTCTAAAAATAACCAAAGAAACCTCAGCAAACAGCCAAATTCCAGCTGTACTCCTGAGGTCTTCAGAGGAACAAGGCCATGCTTTTACAACAAACCCCTTTCTGCACTTCTGGGATACCTAACACAAAGGGAAACAGTAAAAAGAAAAACTGAAGATGGCTCTTCAATTTACTGATCTCCTTCTACCAGAGAAGTCACTGGTGGCATGTGGATGCTGTAATTATACAGAATTCAAAGAATATCAATTTGGTCAAGGTCCCAAAGCCATGTACTTAAGCCAGCCATAAAGGCTGAAGCCTGTGTCAGTAGGACTCCTCTCCCTCTATTTTACCTTCTGGGAAATTTTGCAGCCTGGCTTTACTTTTGTGATCACTGCCTCTGTTAAAAGGCTACTTCCAGGTTATGTTATTGTTGTTCCAGCAGCTGAGAGTGATACATTAGGTTCAGTTTCAGCAGCGCTAAGAGGCTGTGTCACCCAAAGCACAAGGTAGAATTTCTTCTAGGCTCTGATGACTAGTCCAAACCCCCTAGATTAAACTACAGGAGAGTCTCCCACACCAGACTTCACTTCTGCATGATACTAAATAATTCCCATTGAAACACTTACAAGTTGCATAGTTTCTGACTTAACAAAAAAATATCCATAAGAAGGATCAGGTCTATTAAAAATTTTACAACCTTTAGGCTGGCAGTAGCATTATAATGGTGCATTAAAAAGGGATAGACTTGCATGAAGGGTGCTCCACCAGCAGTGAGAAATAAAGTTCTTTATTGCTCAAATCAGAAGTGTGCAAACTTACATTTTCCAGCATTTACTCTTAACTATATCATAGAAAGGTCTCAAGCTGGGGACCACTGAAATCAGCCAGAGGTCGAAACAACTTCTATATCCTGCACTTCTCATAAATGATTATCTCATTCCTTGAACAACGAAGCCGCATGAATTTTGCATGTTACCTCGAGCACTTTACTTTATTCCAAGAATAACAGCTCCACTTCAAAGCACGTTAAGCTGAATCCCCATTTTATCACCCATACAAAATGGCTGCCAAAAGATAAGATAGGCAGTGAACAAAAGAAACAGACATTAATACTTAAAGCACTGTCCATAGGAAATCCCAAATTAATTTCAAAGAATATATCCCCCACTAAAAAAAAAAAAAATTAAAAAATTCTAACCTAAAATGAACTTCTTGCACCTATTTAAGGTGTCGGTGGAGCATTTCCATAAAGTTAGGAGGACACTCAGTATATATTTGAACCTTTTAGTCTGCAACTTTTAGTTAAGTGAGAGAATTTACCACGGTTGCTGAGATAAGGCCATGCTTAGAAATGAGTAGCTCAGTGCACCAAACTATTAGAAACTTGTCTAACCAGCAGAATCAAAAACTTTTTTTTGAACAGCACAAAAATACAAGAACAAAACTGACGGTGCCTGACCCATGATGGTGTGCATCTGACCCCCATTTTTCACCTCTTCTCTCACTAGTCCTGATTTTAATTATCTACAAAGTTGTACTTACTCAATGCTAGCACCTAATTTATCTATGGAAATTCAAATCATCCCATGTTAAAATAAAGTTTCTAAAATAGATGGGTTTGTCAGTCCTTAATGAGATCGTTATTATTCATATTAAGTATAGTTGAAAGTGAATTAACAGCAAAATGCTTCCTTTCATTCACAGGGAACAAGAGGGAAGACACCATTTGCAGATAGCTTTGCAGTGTGGGACCAGTTTGCAGTCAAACCAAAAGGTCTTTCAGCCACGCAGAATCCTGCTCTTAGAAACATGGAGTACATCCCAAATGTTCTTCCTAAGATAAAACCACTTAACAAAGCAAAACGACATAAATCTTGAGGATTTGCTCTCAGCCCCTGAGAAGGTGATAGGACTTGAAAGGAGTCACACAAAATTACATCTTCTCATAATACTGAGCAATAAGAGTTAACCGTGTCACATTGCGTTTGAGGTTGTCACATGCTACTCAAGTGCTCAGCATTAAGAATTCAGAGCCGAGGTGGCCAGTAAATAGGGCAGGTTTACTCTGTCAATGAGTAAGTTCTCAAATTCACCTAAGGGATGCTTCAAATTTCGCTCCAAAGAGGACAGAAAAACTCTGCAACAAAGGTGTGAAAAGGTGCTCAAGTGCCTAGAGTGACAGCTATGTAATACTCAGAGGCCTGGACAGCTAATTGGAAAAATGGGACTAGCATTCATAATGAACTTTGAATCTTCAAGAAAAAGAAAAAAAAAAATAAAAATAGTAGGGCTGGGAAGGACCACCAGGAGATCATGCTCCTGCTTTCCAAGGCTTGGAAAGTGAACAGTAACTGCACACATGCTGACAGAAATCAGCAAACCTTCTCTTACTGATTGAATACGCCTGTCAACACAGAGCGCACCACATCCCTGCCTCGGGAAACTTCTTCCAGCGGTTCCCTGTCGGCCACCAGCACGGGTTTCCCACCCGTGACCTTCACACCAG
>NW_008237619.1:5525296-5527935 GCF_000691975.1 Corvus brachyrhynchos
CCGACTCGGGAGGCTCAGGAGGGCGGGCAGCGGGGCAGGAAGCGCAGCCAAGCCCCCCAGGGACGGACAGCAAGCAAGGAGCCCCCCGACAGCGGCACCCGCAAGCTCGGCGGCTGAGGAAGGTCAGCGAGCAGCAGAAGGCAACTGTGCGGGAAAGGGATGGATTGCACAGTGTGAAAGTGTATTTCCAAATGGAGAGAGGGAAAAAATATCCAACAAGTTTTAAAAAATGATGAAAGATGAAGACAGCACTCAAATAAAAAATTATAGAGGCAGCCCAAATAACAGGGGGATCGTGGGTTTCTGGTGTCACTCTTGACAGGGGCTTACTCTGTTCTTGAAGGCCTTGAGTTGCTGAGTGTGCTCTCTGAGCAATAACACTGGTCCCTCTTCCCATCCTTTCCATCTTAACCACTGCAGATTTCCCCTAACACTTAACCACTGCTGCAGCAATTCAGGTCCATCAGGTCTTATCATACTCACCACAGAGACAGGGAACAGATCACTGCCCTCCTCTACAAGACTCTTGGCAGGTCTAAAAACATGACTCTACTCTACAGAGTTTTCTGAGCCAAACACCATCAGTTTGCTCCAAGCTGTCACAGGTTGTGTTTGCCAGATGGCTGAGCTCTCTGATGATGCTCTCTGCTGGGGTCTCCCCAGGAGATAACATCTTTCCTGAACACTCCATACAGAACAGCTCACAGAACTCCAGCAGTGCCAGGGTAGCAATGGGAAGCAGTATGTCTGCTCAGCACATCTGACTGACTGTAATCCTGTCTACGATGTCTACGATACACTTTAGTAACATATTTGCCTGTTTTCTTAATGTCATAACACTACTGATGCATATGCTACTTGTGATAAATTACCATTCCCTACCTCTCCTTTTGTAGGAGAGACTAGATTTACTCCCCTCCCTGAGTTATACCCACTGAGTTACTCCCCCATCCTGCTTCTGTGCAATTCATTGTTCCTGCTTAAGCAGAGTATCTCATACTTGTTTTGCTGAGTTATATTTTTCTTCTTTCCTGCTATTCTATGGTATTTCTCTCTACTGCACGTGATTTTCCTGGTTTCTCAAGCTATTTGTCATTTCCAAGCTACCTGCAGATCTTTCGAGCCCAGGAAATTTAACATCCAGCATCAGTACACTCAATGACCATCTTCTGTAATTTCTCAGCAGTATAGGCTCCAGAACACACTTTCCAGGTTTACTTAGTTCTCCCATCTTGGTGGCAAACCACTGAAAATAGCATGAATTCCATTTCCATTCATCTCTGCACCCGTTGTATTACTCTCTTCATCTAAAACACACTTTTCTGGCTCAGAGAGCTCATTCTCTCTTCACCCAGATGGCCCACATGATCTCAAGGTCCTTCTCCACCCTTTGTAACCTCCACTCCTACAATGGTCCTGCACAAAGATGCTGTGCAGGGAGAGGTAGAAGAAAGGAGGTTCAAGAGGAGACCCTGAGGTCTTCTGGAAGCAGTGAATACTCAGGGAAGTCCCATTGTCTGAAAAACTTTACTCACAGTAACTCCAATGTTCCTTGCCTCAGTGCCAACCTCTCCTAGCAGTCTGTGCTTTGCTAGAAATTGTCAGTATTGTTTTTTCCAGTCAACAGTGCCTGAACTGACAGACACACATCACAAACAAAATCCCACCTAAGACAGAGTTCTTGCATTGTATGCCAGGCTACAGGGACAGATACCATCGTTGTTATGCACTATGGCACATCCACATCTCTGCAAGGTGCCATATCAGCTTGTTGTCTCAAGCCAAGCTAACACGGAAAATGGATTTTGGATGAGAAGCAGCTCAAGTCAAGCTGCTGCAGCATGTGAGCAACACACAAACACAGCTGACCACATGGGCAGAGCCGAGTTTCCATGAGCTTCAACATGAAAACTAGCTAAGCATCTGAGAGCATTCAAGGAACGTATTTCAAGGCCAGGGTCTAAAATGAGGGGAAGGAAGATGGGAATATTATTTCAGAAATATTTCCAAAAACAATCTTGCAAAGGTCACTCACTTAACACTCCATGCAATCCATGGCAAGTCAACCACTCCCCCCTCCTCCCCAGCTGATGGTCACTTTTAACAGAGGCAAAAAGCTGAGCTTAAAAAATTAAAATATTAAGATTTTTTGTGACAAAGCAATGGTTCAGTGTGATTTCACTTGCATAGCCTAGGGTGGTCCAGTGCTTGGAACAGTTACTGAATGCAAAACAGCCAAGCATCTCTGGGTGTATGGATCATCGTGACTAGATCAACTTCCAAGAGAAGTGCCTGACTTCCAGCTAATGTACAGTGGGACCTGCCTTCTGTCCTTTCTGCTGATCTTCTACCTTAAGCACAGAATTTTGGAATCCTTTATCAGAACTAAAATACAAATCCAAATATTTCTCATGCCAAGAAGTGCTGTCACCACTGCAGATGTCATTCTCTCAAAATCATAAATATTTTAAGCAAAACAGATCAAGATCAACCATAAAAGACTGCAGGTGACATCTGGTGACATCCTTTAAGCAACAGGTATTGTTCTGAGATGGTTCTTTTTTCCAGGCTCTACCCAAGTCAAACCTACATGTTTAAACTCTACATGTCTCATATCACAGCTGAATTTCTGTATTGGG
>NW_008237619.1:5527993-5542945 GCF_000691975.1 Corvus brachyrhynchos
TCTGTTTTTCCCTCCACACTGGTACTGTGACAGCCTTAAGTATCACACCAACTTGGATCAGGAAACCAATAACTCGATGGCACTGAGACTCACCATCCTTCATTTGGCTAAAAGTACTTGACTATTTTGACTTGACAGTGCTGCAGAATATCGGGAGCCAGATGAAGCTTTTTGTTATTTAAAACAAATATATGGGGGGAAATATATCCTCCTAGCTGCCTGTCTAGTGCTCTAGAGGTCAACAGGGCAGGTGGTAAACACAGAGAAAAGCACCCATCCTGCTGACCCTTACACTAAAAGCAAACTCCCTTTTTGAGCTCATTTTCAAGCCAGCAAGTACTACATCCATAACTTATTTGGCTACACACAAGTTCACTGAGCTGTGTATTACTGCTCAACATGCCTAATAAACCCCATTATATAGAACACTGCCCTTTTTTTCAATTATTATGGAGATTGTGAGAAACCACTACCAGAAACATGACTGCAGAAAAAAATGGTATATTGGCACGATTTCTGAAAAGAGTGCAAGTACACTGTTTAATTGCACATATTCCAGAGGTTATGTACTACCACCTGCATGTGTATAAAAATACATAATAAAAATGCTGCTGAAGAAGAGCTGTGTTGCATGGGCAATAGCCTTTTCTCATAGCAGTCTTATTTTGATTGATATCAGAACACTAGATCCATTGCTGGGAGGGCTTTTAATAACAGTAAAACATACCAACAAATAAAATCAGCCATTATTATACACAGTAAATGGCCTCTTCAGCCTGTTACAATGATTACATTCACCCACAATAATAAATAATCATAACAGACACCCAGAGCTAGATCCTGGCACATAAGCTAACCATGCAAAACAGGCTCATGACTAGCTTCAGCAACTGGCTGAAGATTTTCCCAGAATAAACTTCACCCTGGGAGTGATGGAAATTCAGAGCTGAAGCCTGCCTCCCACCTTGTAACATGTGTGGGAGAACAGCTATGAGGACAAGGTATATTGAGAGTCCTACAGCTTTTGCAATTCACCCTTTAGCCCCAGCAGCAACAGCCCCTGCTACTCAACAGTCAAAGAACCAATCATGATATTACTTCACCTCTTTTTCTGTCTGAGGGCTTCTGATCTCATGTATCAAGGGAGAAATTGTTAAATGTGAAGTTAGAGCTACTCTGGAAGTAGGTTTCTCCCAGTCTATATTGGTACCCTGTTTCCCTTTGCCAAAAGCATCCCTGAGAGCTCAGCCTGGGAACAAAAGCATTCATCAAAACCACAGTTAAGAACCCCATCATGGGAAACAGCACCTTTGAGTTCCTTTGTCAGTATTTACTCAGGACAATAACAGGACACACTGACAAGGTATCACCTTATAATACATTATTAGTATGTACTTTGTGTTTAAGGATTTCTGTCTCTTTACAGTGCACTTTCTTCCAAAGTGTTATTTTTTGTCAGCAAAGCATTGAACTCCAACACCTTTGCACACGGTTTGAATATCTGAATTCACCGCCCTAACTCTTCAGCCTCGCAGTGAGGGATTCAGTGGAGAATGTCTGAGGTTTTCCATCCGAGGCAGAGACGGGGATGCTGCTGCACCGGGCGGACAGGGCTCTGCCTTCGGTGCTCTTCTGCTGCCATCTGCAGGGCCTGGCTCTGCTGCAGCTCTGATTTCACTCGTTTCCCCTGGCACTCAGCAAGAGCCATCCCAGGGTACAGACCAACCTGGACTTGAAGCATCTGCCAAAACACGCTGACAGTCACACCATGTGTTCCTGATCTACCACGGTAGTAGGGATGCTTCGGACCAGGCACGCAAGGGATTTTGTTTTTAAAGAGACCAGCACACAACAAAAAAACTGTATTTGAAAGCATTCAGTTCTACATTGCGCTGGATCAGAACACAAAGACCTTCTGTGGGTCCCTTATCCCACAACTACTGTGAAAGCAAGTTGTGGGGTAAAAACAATTGCCAGCTTGGATGCACAGAACCAGATGCACAGAATCTGCAGGACTCTCTGCCTCTGGAAATTAAAGAGTACTATGTTACCTAGGAAAGGCTGAATCATTTTATTTACATTAATAATGCTTTCAGCTCCACAAGCTACAATAAAGGTTGGAATAAGATGATAACCAAATTTCGTGCTTCACTGCACAGGCAGATCACCCTTGCAGACAAGGAAGCATTTCTCACACATAGCTCTCCACACTTTATACACTTGTGTTACATTTTAAGATGTTCATTTTATTTCTTTGCTTTTCCCTGAAGCATCGACTCATATAGAGATTAGAATACCAGATGAGAAAAAACAAGATCTGAGCTAGCAGAGAAAAGGCAAATGTAACAAAACTTTCTTCAGTTAAAGGACTTCAAAGGTACTACAGCTTCTTGCTATAAAATAAGTTGTTTATCAAGTTTAGGCCTGTGAGGAAAAGATATGCTAGAAAACACTGCTCAAAGGTCAACTTTCCTGTCCTGTATCCTATTTCCCTATCCTTTCCCTTGCAGAGATCCTTTTCCTAGCCCCAGACTGATGGTGTTATCCTGCACATGCATCCATAAAGGTGACTCCATCCTGCCTCTCCTGAGCATGCATTTGCACACAGAAGGTGGTGAGAGCACAGTCTATTCACCAAGAAAAGCAGCTCCATCAGGAAGGCTAGACAGAGGGACAGTTTTTCCAGTTTGCCAGTTACTGACACTTTTTAGTCAGCCATTTAAATACTTTTTTTTATTCCAAGTGTTGTTGCTTTTTCCACATATGAAGAAAACATGATTCTTTACAGTCAACCTCCTAAGCTCTGCAGGAATCAGGTGGAGAAGACTTTTGTAGCTAAAATACAGTTTACCAGTTTTACCCAAGGCAGATTTTGCCAGCCATATCTTTTCAGGGTTATCTGAGACATCATCATTTCCCAGTCTCATTACAAAGAAAAATAACACTCTGCAGATGTTAACACTAAGATGGTTTCTACTGTATTTTTCATGCAAACCCTAGAAATTTCTTATTTTTTTGGCACAGCTTTAAAAAGCAGAGATGAGGGAGATTCTGTCTAAGGAGAAAGCAGCTGTTGAAGCCTTTGCTCTGCCTCAAACAGGAAGGAAAAAAAAAAAAGTCCAAGGGTGACTAACCTCACCAGTGAGAGCATCCATGTCCCTATTAGACAAGTACAAAAAATTGATTTTCAAATAAATCAAACCCTTTTTATATTAAGAAAAAAAGTCAACTGACCTGGTAGAAAGCCTTGGTAGACAGATACTCAAGAGCCAATTTTTAGAAACACTGTTATGGGTTCTGTGTTACACACTTCTGAAAACTCAAAAGTACCCTAATGATGCTTGCAATGCTCTAGCAGGCATGTGTTGTTCAGCACAAATCACACAGCAGAGACCACTGCAAGCAGGTTAAGTTGCAGCAGACAGAAGGGGAGTTAAGCTCTCTTTTATTTCCCAGGTTTCTCTCTCTTGCAGGGTAAAAGAGGGCTCTCCCCAGCTGCTGAAGTACTGAGATGACACAGGGCTCTGGATGGAGAAAGGAGGAGCATGAGTTGCAGTATGCCTGATTCCCAATTACCTCAGACTTTTCTGACCAGCTGCAGGCATGACTCAGCTTCTGACAAAGTAGCTGCCTAGCTGCAGCATATTAATATATAATCAGTGCCAGTTTCAGCTTTCCTCAGTATGCCAGGCTGTTATTTGTGCCGTACAGTGCCACAAACAGTTGAGTCACTGCTGAAGCAGGGCCAGATACCTCAGAGGGAAATAACATCTGAGTCAGGGGCATGATGGATGTCCAGGGAAGGCTCACTTCTCACAAGCACAATTTTACAGTTTACTCATGTTTGTGAGTCAGCACCACAGATCAGAAGTACAGAATTGTGAAAGTTTCTTACTGCAAGGAATGTTTTGTACTTAACAAGTGCTAGTAAAAACTTTCTTCAATGTCAAGACATCTAAGCACCTCAAAGGGCAAGCACAGATGTGAACACATATGTGGCAGAATGCTATGAAGGATGGGAAGAATATTCCGCAAGCACAAAGCCCCCAGAAACTAAAAGCAAAACAGAAATGCCACTTGATTTACCTTATCTGCTAGATGCTTATACTCCTTGGGATTAAAATGAAAGATAGCAGATAAACAAATAAGCTGTTTGGTAGCATAGTTATTGCTTATCATTTAAATCTGTCCTTTAGGGAATGGATCTTGTTGAGCTAGAGCTTGCTTCCATTTCTAATACACTCAGAGTGAGCAGTTTTGCTTCTGCAGTTCTCTTGTGGAGGACAGTAGAACCTGCTATACACCAAGTGAGATGGGCTGGAGATGTTGAAACTACATCCTCTGACACTCAATCCAGATGTCTGCTGCTAAGAAACTACTGCACAGCTTACAGGAAAACATATCTGATATACAGTGGGCCAAAGATCCTACAACAGAGCTTTGCAAATTAGAGAAGTAAACATTAATAAATTACAAATACTGGGACCTAATATTTACTTTGTCCTTGTCTAAACATTCTCATCCATTACAGTGACCTACAGCTTTTAGGTTACTGAAAGCTTCTCCTGTGTATTTAACAGAAGTACCGATGCTTTGGCAGTGAGATCCGGTTGCGGTGCCAGTTAAAGTTTGCACATGGATTATAGTGACAGCTCTTTTAGTGCAGTACTGATGCCCACAGTGCTGTTTCAGCTCACCTGAACAGGTGCTTGATAGCAAGCAGTCTCCTTATCCCAGCTCTCTGGTGGTCGTTTTTTTTTGTCTTTCACAGATTTGCAGATCTTAATTAACACGAGCACCAATGGCCCAGTACATGAGCAGCCCAGAATGCCCTGACTCTCAGTATCTGATATTAACAGACCACTAGAGGCCACACTCAGCTCGCCTGGTACCTTTGCACCAACAGAGACAAGACCTTTCCCATTAAAAGCAGGGCTTAATAACTAGTAGAAGATACAAAGCAGAGGCAGTTCTGGATATTGCAAGATAACATTGATATGCACCTGGGTCAGGTGGCTGAGATCTGAGCAAGAGGAAAACCTTTGCTTGCCCTCCCTGTTATCATCCCACTCCACGTCATAGCCTACCCTGGATCCTGAGGGCACTTCACTTCCCCTAGCCCAGCAAACCCCACAGGTATCCTGTCATCCCCCACGGCAGCCCACTGCCTGTAGCAGGGATTCTGGGACAGCCCTGACCTGAGTCCCGTAGGTGAGTCCTGTAGGACACTCCTTTTAGAGAGGAGGGCTGCTAGGATGAAGCAACAGGGAAGTGGTCCTCAACATCTCCTTCAGATATCAAATGGTACTTGAACAGGAGCAAGATTATTGCTCACCATCTTCCCTTGCTTTTTGGGGGGTATCATAGAATAGTTTGAGTTGAAAAGGACCTTTACAGGCTGTCTAATCCAATCCACCTGAAGTAAGCAGGAACTTTTTCAACTAGATCAGGGTGCTCAGAGCCCTGTCCAACCTGACCTTTGATGTTTCCAGGAATGAGGCATCTACCACTTCTCTGAGCAATCTGTTCCAGTGTTTTACAACCCTCACTTTAAAAACTTCTTCCTTACATCTGTTCTAAATCAACCCTCCTTTGTTTAAAACTGTTACCCCTTGTCCTATGCTGAAGCAGCACATGCTCTGAGGTGACCTTACTGTAGCCTTTCAGTACCTGAGGGGACCCACAAGACACCTGGAGAGGGACTTTCTACAAGGGCATGTAGTAATAGGACAATGGCTTTAAACTGAAACACAGTAGATTTAGATTAGATATGAGGAAGAAATTATTTACTGTGAGGGTGGAGAGGCAATGGAACAGGTTACTCAGAGAGGTTGTAGACCGCCCCTGATGCCTTGAGGTGGCCACCTGAGAACAGAGACTAGACAAGAATAAGAGACTAAAAGTAGGTATTTATTTGAAGGGCCTTCAAAGGTACACCCTGGGCAAAAGGCTACACCCAAGATGGACCCTGGGTCACAGGTTCTTCACACTTTTATAAGTTTGGTTCATTTGCACATCAGGGTTGATTCCCCAATTATAACCTCAGTTCATTATGTAATTACCCCAAGTTTGCGCCCCCCCACCTCCCCACCCCCCCCTGGGGCCTGGTGTCCTTGACGTGGAAACCTAGAGAGGTTTGTTATATCTAACCAGCATGAGAGAGCAGCAGCTAACAGGCCACAAGGAACTTCAGAGTTACACACTAGGCAGTACAGGATTTGAAAAATAGAAAAGTTAAAACCTGAGGCATCACCCCATCCCTGGAAAATTCAATGGCAGGTTGGATGAGGGTTTGAGCAAAAAAAGTCTAGTGGAAGGTGTCCCTGCCCATGGCTGGGGGGTTGGAATGAGATGAACTTTCAGGTCCCTTCTAAGCCAGGCCGTGCTCATTCTATATTACCTGGGTAACAAGAGAGGTGTACTACTGTACTACAATCCATTCCACACAACCTGCTGTAAAGTTAAAAAAGAGGGAAGAGTCTTTTGTGAGGTGCAGAGAAATTACTCATAGTTGATTTAGCCTGTGGCCCTACCACACTAGACAGCCAGGAGCTTCACCAGCCGGTGCTAAAGTGGTGAGGACATGACCAAAACAGCAGTGTCAGGGCAGACCTGGGCCTCTGCAGAGTTGGAGCTGCTGTGATGGTAGAATGGAAGAGCACATCTGCTAACCCAAGAGGACAGTGGGCATAGGTGAGAAAGCCCTGAGGGCCCAAGCTCTGACCAGTTATGGAAGAAGCTTTTGGTAGCATGGAGATCCACAGCTTGAACAAAGTCATGGCAATGTGATTCAGACAGAGCATAACCGGAATGCATCATCATAGGTTTTCCTGTCCTTGTATTCCTCCCCAGTCATCCACTATCCATCACTGCTGCAAGTCCACGAGCTGGACCTTTTCATGAACTCCAGATGTCCTCCTTTAGCTTTTTTGAAAAGGACCCAGAGCAAAACCACAAAGTGGACAAGGCCATTCTGGTGCCTACCTCCAGGGAGGTCTTTCTTTAAATCTCCTGCATCCTTTTCGCAGTCACAGAAGGCTAAAACATAGCCTGGATTTAGATAAGAGAATCCAAGAAAAAAATCAGCTACATGACAGGTGCTGAGAGAAAAATCATTGTTAAAACCTGGTTTCTTTGTGTGACAGATAACGCTCGTAAGGAAGAGCAAGTGCTGAAGTTAATGGCAGACAATGACTGGAAATGGCACTTAGCATCAGCCATTTCAGCAGGCAACAAGGTAAGACTGTTTAATTAAGAAGGTGCTTATTAATCTAAGTTGAAATTTATTATTGGACAACACATCATGGATTTATGTCGCCAACACCCTCTTACATCCTATAGTTGCATTTTGATCCATCTAACAAGCTTCTGAACATACATTGTAAAGTTAATTAAACACCAAGTACACAGTTTCTCATTCTGTTATTTTCTGTAGCATTTCAATTAAAGACTGTCTTGGGCATTTTCAAATCACTACGAGAAGAATTCTGTGTTTTGGTTTGATTAATAATACAATTTGTTTTCATGGAGTATCTTCCAGCATTCAACCTTTATGTTCATTTAAAAAAATACCCAAGAGTATTCCTCAATACCCAATTAAAATACTGTAGAATGTTTTTATTACTTGGGTAAGATACACTATATTGAAGCTATTGCTATAGATTAGGGGTATTTTTCTCATTAAAAACACTGAAAGGGTTGAGTTGATTATAAATTACAGACAGCTCAAGCATACCAAGGAAAAATGTTAGAGAGGAAAAATACCCAGATTTCTTTCAGGGATGTTAAAAGAGTTCCATGTCTCACATGTTCAATTATCCACTCCACCTCGTAAGTTTAAAAATCCCATGACAGCTTTGATATATCTTATGATATATATTTGGGAAAGGGAATATCATCAGCAAACTCAAATTTAGTTTCACAAACCACACTGCAGCAGAGCAATTGTGTGGGGAACAAGCAACAGTGCTACAAAACTCACAGTGACTTGCTCAAAAGAACACATGCCATGGCAAGGACACAAAAGAAAAGTTTAAATATATTAAATATATTGTAAGGTGGGAATGAGATAGAAACACAGCTAAGGCCGGGAAAAGAAAAGAAAGGAAAAGGAAAAGGAAAAGGAAAAGGAAAAGGAAAAGGAAAAGGAAAAGGAAAAGGAAAAGGAAAAGGAAAAGGAAAAGGAAAAGGAAAAGGAAAAGGAAAAGGAAAAGGAAAAGGAAAAGGAAAAGGAAAAGGAAAAGGAAAAGGAAAAGGAAAAGGAAAAGGAAAAGGAAAGATGCGTTAAGCAGACAAAATCCTGTGTGCCTCTAACAGACAACCAGGGTGGGTTTCTTTTATACTAAACTCTGCTTCCAATTACTTTCCAAGAGCACTGAGTCAGTCCACAGCCAGGATCCATAAGACACCTGCTACCCTTTATGGTATTGCCTGTTTTCACTTACTCTCAAGCCTGCTCTGCTGGGGAACGTGTCCAAAAGTGAGGTTGGTACATATTTTGCATTTTACAGAGCAGCCCTGCAAGCTTTTCCATCAGCCTCCAGTCCCACAGACCAGATCCACCTGTTGAGGCTGTGCAAGGCCTCACTGGTAGCCAGGTAACCAGAAGGGCTACCAAAAAGTACCTGGCCCAAGCCCTAACACCTGCTTGCTCTTCTGCTCTGGAACAGTGCAACAAATGCACAGGCATCGTGTCCCTGCCAGTCTCTATCTAACACATGAGACCTAAAACCTGGAGCCTCTATAAATGACTGGTTAAGGTCACACAATTCCCTTGATACTCCTTTCCTACCCACATTCCAAAGCTGAGGGAGTATCTCACTATACATTGTCTCCTTCTGAGCAGGCAGCGTTCTGCAGCATAGTGCCAACCTGAGTCAAGTGCAATCCTCCCTCCTGCTGATTCTCACATATATTGAATCAGGGCTGTTATATTCTCCTGACATTTAACTAAGCACTAGCTTCCTCCCTGTCTGTCCTCGAACTGGGTAGCAACTGGTACAACCCAGGAAAGTAGGGGCATTCAGCCTGAATTTAGTAGCCACAAAGTTATCTTTAAAGAAAGCTTTGATCTTGAATTTCTAACACTTTATCCACTCTTCCCCAAAAGGTAAAACCCACAATTCCTGCAGCAATGCAGTCTTACAAATCCTGATTTCTTTGGGTTTAGAGTTTTGTTGTTGTTGTTGGGGGCTTTTTGTTTGGTTTTGGGTTTTTTTTGCAAGAGCAACTTCACTCTCCTACCATTACCAGGGTGATGACCTCTCTAGAAGTTTAAGGAAAGAGTAGTTTAGTTTGTGGGGGAATCTGACATCATTTCCAGTTCAGTCAAATTTTCCATGGGGCATTTGAGCTGATTGCTCAATCTGTACTCTATTTCTTGTGATGTTTCTCATTCACAAATTAGGGCTGAAACTTCCCTATGTGAGGTTCTGTCACCAAAGATATTTGGAGTCACACCCTCAGAGGCCTTAAAACTTTAACAAAAGAGGTAGGAAACCGTGATCTGAATTAGCTAAGAAGGTCTCCTCCCTCCTCACCCTGAAAAGAAAAAAAAAAAATATTTAGCATGTTTTCTTCTTTCCCTGAAAATAGATTTAGATTTGAAACCAGCTACCACAAACATGTTAATGCTGTTTTTTCTGGCACATCCTTTTATATTGCATGCGGTATCCCAGTCCTTCCTGCAAGGCATACTCATAGAAAATATTCTGAAGAACATAAGTATGCCTTGCTAGCAAGTTTAATGGTATCTTTAGCTGTTACTTGCTCTGACTCCACTGAGAAACCAGACTGAAATGGGGAAGTAACAGTTTAGAAAAAACCCTCAACCAGCTCATTATTTTTCTTTCACAACCAAAGTTTCTTTCTGTGGCAGAAAGAGGTGTAAGCCTCTTTGCCTTGTAAAGATGCACTTCACTTCCACATGCCAGTGGTTGTTCTCTATGGCTCTGGTAAAGCTACACAGATGTCAGCAATACAGTGGCCCAAAATTATTAAGGTCATTGTTAATGACACATCCCACCCTTCACCCACAGATCTAGGCAAAAGCCTCTAAAACATTAAGGAATTAATTTCTTATTCTTCAAACCAGGAGAACTGAGAAGGCCGAGCTACAATTAAAGAAAGCATAATCTACCAAAAAGCTCACCTTTTCCCTAGCGCCACATTAAAGCAGAAGAACCTGTTCTATCCTCCCCAGCCACATTTACTTGCTCATTTTCCTTTTTCAGCCATTTATATCCCTTCAAAACACTCAGAAAAATTTATTTAATAGCTTCCAGCAAGTCATACTCCCAACAGTAAAACCTCTACATACTGGTGAGTTCATTGTGCATCCAGCCCAACAACTTTTAACAATGCAGTCTCCTGCTTAAACGGCACTGACAGAGCATATAAAACAGCACACACAGTACCTTAACTGCCTTTTTATCAACACATCTAAGAACAGGAGCTGAAAAAGCAGTCTTTATGAACAAATGGTCAAGCAAGCCTCACATAGAGTAGGTATGTGCATTTGTTACTTTTGTATTTAGCCATGTATAGCCAAAAAAGTAAAAATATCTTCCCTTTTGGATAGAAGCTGCAGAAAAGAATCTACCATAGAAAGGCAAAGAGCCTGCATTCATGGATTTGCAGTACTAAGTTCAATTATTCTGATTCTCCTGGACCTACTCTAGATAGAGAAAACTTTCCCAGGAAACTGCACTTATATTCCAAGTGATAAAGGAGAAGGAATTTAGAGATCTGCTTTGAATTTTCACCTAGATGCAAAAACATTTAACTATCTATTTTACGCTATGTAAGGCAGATGCCCAAGTAACTCTATTATCATGGATTATGGAATTTTGTATCCTACTCCCTGCTAGTTTTGACAGAATCCAAGCTAGATATTTTAACAAAGAGCAACCAATCTGAACAGGATTGAACATTAAAACTCAACCAAGTCAGGTTAAAGATTTCCTGTCACCTAAACACATAGTAAAAAGTTCATAAAAGCTATAAAGACAGAGCCATAATTATAGTCAATATTTATTTAAACAAATGCCTGCATTTATAGAGCAAGTACTGCATACTTTAGAATGAGGCATGTGTTTCCTAGTAACTGACTTTCCACTTGCTGCTATCAGGCATCCAGACACCTGACACTTATTTGCGACTGAGGCTTCTTTGGTTTTATCAGCTTTAACAACTCTATAATTCATTTTACATTTATACTTTCATTTCTTTTTTACCTGTATGAGGTTTTTTTAAAAAAGCTTCACAAAAAGGAATGTGTCTGTGCATATATAGATATACACAAGTGTTTATAAATACAGAAACGTATACAAGCATGCACCACTCCCCTGTACATATTACTTGTGTGCAATTATACATGTGCTCTGTCTTATAATAAATGCAATATTGCTGCATCATCTCTTATACAATCTGAAACTTGGTTGGGAGAAATACTTTTATGCCTGTTCATGTTTTTTGCCAAGTTGTCCATTTTATCTGGATGTACAGAACTTTCAAAGAGGAAATCCTCCGATCAGATTCTGTTCCTGCCAGGCTGAGATGCATGTTAATCATCTGTAAGTATCATTGATTAAAGCTACTCTACCCAAGCATTATTTACCTGAGCTTCAGGAGCATTTCTGCAAAGTTCTTTGAATCTGGTCTGTGTAAGAGAATTCTACTTCAGGTAGTATTAAATGCTGTCTCTACTCAGATTTCCATTCTTCAAAAATACCAGTAGAATTGCTGTAAAAACACTCCCATATAGCCTGATTTATTAAAGTAATCAGCTCAACTCAGGATTATATGCACAGTTTTCTTCTCCATAGCCCAGCAGTCACAGAAGGCTCCTGTAAGATCTTTAAACAGGATACTGCTCCTTTACAGAGAACACATGAAAAGCATCGCTGCAGCTCTCTTTCCTCCTTGTTCTCACTCCTTTTTTCCATGTGCGGGTATGTCCTGGCCCCTGCAACATCTGCCCTCCTCCTGGTCTTTCCAAAACGAGCTTCACCTCTCCTCTTGCACCCCACATTCTTCCTGTTTAGGAAGAATTGCTGCTTCAGTTTCCTTCCCTCCTTGCAAACCTACTGTCCTCTAACACTGCTCCCCCTCCTTACAAACATCCCTGCAGTGGGAAAACACTCCCACCACAGCCTGCCATGCACTTGGCAATTTCTTCCTCTCATTTAGATTCAAAAGCCAAGCACAGCTAAAAATATGTTCTGTGTGTTAGAAGAGGCTGACTGATCACTGTAAAAACATGATCAATGGTCAGAAAGTAAAAGACCCCAAATGACCAATTTAAGAGTCCTTGTGTCTTCTAGAAAATGGAGAGAGTGTCGCAGGACATCCAGGCAAGGCAAGCAGCTGAGTTTAGTAGTGACAGAGTCACAGGATATTCTGAGTTGGGGGATCATTGAGCCCAACTCTTAGCCCTGCACAGGACATCCCCAAGAGTTACACCATGAGCATTGAATTGAGTGCTCATGAGGTTGTTTGGTTTTTTTTTTTTAATTGGAATCCAAATCAGAAAGATACTGACAAAGAGCAAAGATTTTTCAGAAATATTTTAGTACAAGGCAAGCTAAATAAAGTGGCCACATGATGCCAGCATTGTCTGGGAAACGGGAGAAAATTCCATTCTCAAATATATGGATTAGTTTCTTTTTCATTCTAACCACATTTTTTACGTTTTCTTTAGTGTGCACACATCCACCCTTTCATTTCTCATTTTGCTGCAACCTTTTCATCAAGAATTTTCATCAAGACTTTTTACAGCCTGCTTGCATCACCCCATGAAGAGCATGAAGCCCCCCGCTTTATATTCTTCCAGTATTACCGAGTTTCAGCAAATCTATGCTTAGCCATCTCATGATTCTCACCCCCTCCACAGCTTGTTTCTCCTTTCTGCTTTACATACCAAGCATCACACTTTCTGCTGTTACATACAAGGAAATCCCACGGAATGATGCATTGCCACCTCACTGCTTGGATTTGCTTTTAGCATAAGTCTTAGTGAACATTCAGGTCATTACAAATTTTGATCTGGATTGCAGGAAAGAGAATAAGGATGTTTTTTTTGCTCCAAAACAGAGTCCTCCTGCCCACCACTGTTTCTCAGTTCAAAATTGTCTTGCAAGAACATCCAAGGTATATTCTTGCTCCTTTCCATGAGATCTTGCTTTCAGCTTTGAGATGTACACACACTTCCACAATTTTTCCTTAAATGTTGAAAACATTCAGAAAGAGCATAAAACTAGAATCATAGAATCATTTAGGTTGGAAAAGACTGCTAAACATCATCAAGTCCAGCCATTATCCCAGCAGTGCCAAGTCCACCACTAAACCATACCCCTAAGTGCCACATCTACACATCTTTTAAATACCTCCAGGAATGGTGACTCAACAACTTCCCTGGGAAGCCTGTTCAAGTGGATTACAATCCTCTTCATCATGAAATGTTTCCTAATATCCAATCTAAATATTCCCTGGTGCAAATTTAGGCCATTCTCTTTCATTCTTTCATTTGTTACTTGGTAGAAGAGGCCAACCTCCACCTCACTACAGTCTCAGGTAGTTTTAGAGAGTGGTAAGGTCTCCAGTAGCCCACTGGCTGAGCCACACTCTCTGCTTCTAGCAGAGCTAAATCTTTCAGTAATTAGGTCCCTCTGCTCTGAGACCATAACCTAAAGAATTCTGAAGGCATTGTGACACTGTTAAACAGAGGTCTTTTTCTGTTATTTTTAATAGAAATGAAAGACACTAAGCTCTTCTGGTTTTTACAGTGATATCCAGCAGATACACAGTTTTCCCCCAAAGCTTTTTATTTCTCTGTGTACATGTCCACACTTCTATAACAATTTCTAGTTGGAAGACTTCTATCTTACATTTTTTAATGCATTTGAGATGCATTGATTGGCAGGCCAGTTGCATACCTTGACCTACCCAAATAAAGTCACTCTAGGGTCTGAAGCTGTAATTTGAACTCCAGGCAAACCCACACTTGTCTCCCCTCTTTCACCCCTCAATAGGGTCTTGCTTTGCTTGCCTTCACTTCCCACGGTGGTGCACTGAAACAGAGCAGAAGTACACAGACACCCACCTACTCTTCTCAGGAAAAAAAACCTAGCAAAGCAGATCAGCAGCATTTCAAATCTCACATGTTTTAAAGGAGAAATACACAACACCCAAGGTCAGACACATCAGGTACAGATATTTTGCACAAGGATAAAAGCTTCCCTTTGAAAATCTTCAGCAGAGATTAACTGGAGCCTTTATTCAGCTCAACCTGCCATACAACTCTGGTATTCATCTCTCCTCATATCAAGTAAAATATTTCCAATGGCTCACAGCCATGCTGATCTCAAGACTCACATCCTGGCACAACAGAAGTTGATCCCTATTACCTCAGACTAAGGGGAATTGTGTCAATGCAGATTTCAAAAGTGCATTCAAATTCCCTTCACAGCAGCAGAAGGATGAGTAAAGATATATTTACCTGGTTTGTTTCCTCATTATGTCCCCCCAGTGCCTTAAAAAAACTGGTTATTTCAAGGAGGAAGGTGCAAAAGAGAGTTGGCCAACAGCAGCCTCCAACACTCCCAGCCTGTTAGCCCACCATGTGAGGGCAAAGGGCATCTGCTTTGGTGGAAAAGCCAGAGTTTTAACCCAGCTGAATCTCATTCAGTGTTACTACCACTTCCAACACTCTTTTTCCTAGTGCCACAATACTTGCCATACCTTTGAAAATGCAACCACCACATTATGTTCTATTCCTTCAATTAAAAACATCTATTCTTTCTACAAAGTGGGATAAACCCATATTAGAAGACGATCAACATGAATTCAGGTAGAGCTCTTTGTGCAGAGTCTACTCCACAAGCTGAGCATTTGATGAGGTGGAAGAGCTGGATTAAGCGACATGAGGCAGGAGATGGCCAAGCCTGGGTACTG